>NC_142532.1:20339878-20507378 GCF_964205215.1 Stylophora pistillata
TTGATCCTTCTCAGCCTAATATCAGTATGTGTATTCTCCATACTGTTCTATTTACATTTCCTATGACATTTCCATATGATCAGTTCCTTACTTCTCATGAGCTTAATGTTTGATTCAGCAGTAATACTTGCTGGAGAATTTAGATGGTAGTCACCCTGAGATGTTAAAGGGTGTGGCGCTCCGTTAGTTTTAAAGTCTGTCAGTCTTTCTTGGTTTTGAAGACTAAGAGGACAACTACTTTGATTACTTCCGCTCATTTAAAATCAGTTTCTTTGTTCATTTCAATCCCAATAATAGGTGTAACAGATTCGGTGAAATGTCGATCAAAACCGTTATTGATTTACTCGGGGATCAATCGTGTGACGTCAGAGTGCTCAGACTGCTGTACAGATTGTGAGTCTGCTGTCTGAATGAAAACAGAAGAGTGGCGAATGTTCCTTTCCCAAAGTACAAATCTTAAAGAACGCCGTCTCGCATGTAAAGCCAAACGTGGATATTAGAGCTTTTTATCTGTCTGTCTGTAGCAGGCTCTCGGTCATTCGTTTCTCAGATAACCGCAAACGGTCGTTTGTGGTTAACTCGCCTTTTCGCTCGTCTTTGCTGACTGGAGACTGGAGCCGACTTCTTAGGTCTGCATCCACCTCCAACCTCCCCTGAGACTTATTATTAATATATACTCTTTTAGTTTTCTTTGACAACAGGACTATGATCGCTTGAGATCTTAGCCGCACCTCTAACTGGCTAAAATCTATTAGTTTAGTCGAGCTTAAGGATTAAATGGTTAAATAAGACAAACAAGAAGTGGAACCTTACGTGAAATGTTCTTGATGCTTTCAGTTCGGTGATTATATTTTTGTTTCAAATTTCGATCTCCTTTGACGGGATGTCCATTGTTTCGTACTGATATCGATTCTTTTCTATAGGTTCCAGCTTTACTGATTTAATTTTTCAGCTTGAAAAATGGTGAAGTAAAAACGGTAGAGTGAAAGAAAAGCGATCCTGTGAAAAATCCACAGTGATTGGGCGAACAGCCACTTAAAAAAAAAACAACAAAAACAAGAACAAAAATTGCCAAAACCGAAATCTTGGCATCTGAGCTAACTTACTTACCTATACTGATTAAAAAAATGCAAATTTGCGACAAAAAGAGGGGTGAGATGAGATCTCAGAAACAGAACTAGTTCTGTTGACCAGACCTTGTGTGAGGAGGCAGTAACTCTATTAATTCCATTGTTACTACTCTTCCTCAATACTTACTTAGGCTGCGTAGTTTTCAGTGTTTAGTTTCTTATTTCGAAAAAAACCTCAACGTCGGATGGAGTAAAATAAGGTGCTCCTGTGAAAAATCCACAGTTTTCGCCCGAATAGCCCGAGGGGTTGGAGTAAGTCTGGCCACACTCAGTATATGAATGTTGATTGCTGTTAGCGTTATCGTATATCCGGATGTCATGTCCCACACCAAAAGTGGGTCCGTGGGAGGAACATCTGTACATGGCGTGCTGCTGGTTTTGGTATTGTGTCAGCTTCACAGGATTGTATCCGTTGGCGTTGTAAAGAGAGAAAACAAAAGCTTTGCTGGCTGAAGAATAAGCACAGGGACCTAAAATAAAGAGTTAAGGACTGATCATTATTTGTCACCTTGGGGAGGGGAAGGGAGGGGGGGCTAAGACTTGGGGAGGCGGATCACATAGTTTTCAAGACAAAAAAGGGGATCAGTCATCACTGAGAGGCACTAAGGCGGGGGACCATGAAAAAAGGAGAAAATATCTGAAGCGATGGGATCAATTTATCACCTTTTTGATGATCTCGTATTTATTGGCTTTGTATAATTAATGGTGGCTTTTTTTTTGTTTTTCTTTGGATTAACTACGAGGACTATAAGACAAGGAGCAATTTTATGATTGAGAATTTCGCGCCGGTGTGTTCAGTAAAAACGTTTGAAACTATGCGAACGTAAAAAAATTTTCATGATGAAGAATTCAACTAGAACCGAGCAACTTAATTTGTTTAAGTAAAAAAATTAAAAAACATAAGAGCATATTTTTACCTTTTAAAAGGAGCACTTGAAATATGGTCCAAAGTATTTTTGAAAGACATAATACATACCCCAAGGAGAGAATTAACTAAACATCCTTTGTTTCAGCTCTCCAATGCGAATAATGTACAAAACAAAACATGTAGAAATACCGCGAAATAGGAATGCCAGAGTTGAATCAAATCAAAACGAATCATTAAAAATCAAATCAAATCCGGAACAAAACTTTTAGGTTAAAACGCGTCCCGAACGCGTTTCAAGCCATTTAAGAGTTTGTCTACTTCGCAAACACTTGTCACAGTCTACAGTGATATTCTTTTGTTCTAAGATGCACTCATTGGTACAAGAAAAGTCCATGACTAATCGATCTGTTATCTGTTTTACATGTGAGAGATGTTTGCTTGTCTGTTACTCACTGCTTGTCCAGGACACGTCAGTATATCCACAAAAGATATAGCTGTTCACTTTGATGATTGTCACGGTGGGTCCCTTCCCATCACAGTTACTGTGAAATGTCGAAGCTGCCCAACCGTCAGTCTTCGCGTGCCAACACCTCACAAACCTGCTCCGTTCTTTACTGATAAGGACTGGGTCCAAATACGAAAACAGCACCTTCAAGTACTTGTTGTAATCAAGGCTTCGAATTATGTCGGACAAACCGAGGCCTGAGGAGGGAGACACGAAAAGTAAAATTTACAGTTGGCTAAATAAAGGGATCAGTTCTTATAGTTCTTGTTGGTGGAGTCGCATCAGAGCTCGGAATCCGAAGGTCTGAGGTTCGATTTAAAATGCCAAATTGGAATATTATCTTTGTCCCACGCTCGTGAGAAAACAAAAAGAAACTTTCTCATTTCTTTACCGAGCTCAGATTAAAACTTACCATCTTTCTTATTCTATTTACAAAGGAGGATGTTATTCCTTGTTTCACGACCGTGAGAGTTTTCCACGAAGACTCGAGCCCAAGATCTTCTTATTCACTGCGCGAAGTGCTTACCACGCATGTGATCCCATTTAAACTCAAAATTTCCTGGTGAGTTTAATTTGTAAATACTACGACTAAATTCCACATAAGCACAGATTTTTAAGTTTTTGTAAAACTGAGAAACAAAAAGCGCAAAATACCGACTTAATCCGGGCTGAACTGTCTGATTCGGCCCAACTCGGTGATTCAAAATTGATTAATTTAATGGCAAAAAATGGATGTAGATCGATTTTTTCCCTAATTTAGGTTATATACCCTGATACTCCGAAACTTAGAATCAGTTTGTTCTCTATTGCTGCCACAATAATCTGAATAGTATTTCGCTGCTGTATATAGTTCAGCGCATGCGCTTTTAAGCGGTATCGCTGAACGTTGCCACAGATTTATTTAAAGCTTATGTAATTTTTTTTTTCGTACATTAACGATAGGCTATTAAGTGTTTTAGTACATTAATTTACCTATTTCAAAGAAAACTTTAATGTCAGATGGAGTAAAATGACGACTTCCTGTGAAAAATCCACATTGTTCACTCGTCGAATAGCCCGGGGGGTTGGAGTACGTCATGCCGCATTCAGTATAAGAGTGTCCATTGCGGTTTGCATTATCGTATATCACGATATCATATCCAGTACCAAAAATGGGTCCGTAAGAGGAACATCTCTACACGGCGCAGTGCTGGTTTTGGTATTGTGTCAGCTTCACAGGATTGTATCCTTTGACGTTATATAGAGAGAAGATGAATGCTTTACTGTCGTAAGAACAACCTGCACAAGAACCAGCTGAAATAGAAGAACAATGTAGTCGTGCGTTTAGAAGTTCGAAGAAAACATGAACCCCATGAAAGGGGGAAGGGATCATTTTTATCCTGGCCAAGACGGGTAATTTTTTTTCAAGCTAGAGGTTTATGAAAGGGTAGGAGAGGTTCTACGAGTTTGGGCATAGAAACAAGCACGAATAAGAATTATGGAAGATTTGAAGGGTTACTCTGAAGAACAGCGAGTATGACCTTTTGAAACTTTTGAGTCTCAGTGTTGTTGCCGATTGCTTTATGTTTTAAGATGTTATGTTGTTCTGCAGGTGTATCAAGTGGCAAACATTTCAGTTGATGATATGTGTGAAAAAAACAAAACACGAAAATGAAATGATAGAGGCTTCAAGCTCATAGCAGAGGAGCATTGTTCAAAAATTCATCGAGCACCCCCTCTACTCTCTCAAACTCCCAAAAGAACCAGGATTGATTTGATGGAATCATCTCATCCTTCTAAAATAGTTTGATATACCTACCTCCGCCCCAAGACACGTCAGTATATCCACCAAAGATGTAGTCGTTCACTTTGATGATTGTCACTGTGGGTCCCCTCCCATCGCAGTTGCTGTGGAATGTCGATGCGGCCCAGCCGTCTGTGTTAGCACGCCAACACCTCAAAAAGTCAGTACGGGATGCCCTGGGAAGAACTGGGTCTAAAAATGAAATCAGCTTTCCCAAGTATTTGTTGGGGTCCAGACTTCCAAGAATATTAGATGTACCAAGGCCACCTGTGTTCGTGAACAAAGCTCGAATGTGAACTATAATTACAGACGTCATAGAATAAAGAAAGATGTTATTCCTTCTTTAACCGCGGTGGAAGTTTTGCCAAGAAGAATCGCGCCCGAGATCTTCTTACTCACAGTGTGAGGTGCTCACCATGTAATCCTATTGAAACTCAATATTTCCCCTTGAATCTGCAAATATAGCAACTAAATTCCATGAAAGCACCGATTCTCAATTGTATGTAAAACGGAGAAAGGAAAAGCGAAAATGTACCGAATTCAGCCGGATTTGATCAGACTCATTAATTCAAATTTAATGGCAAAACATACAATTTCTTCCCTGATTTAGTTGATATACAGCGAGAAATAATTCTATCGCCATTGTTGCAACAATAATCTGAATAGTATTTCAGCACATACGCTTTTAGTATCGCTGAACACTGTCATGGATAAAAGCTTATGTATTCATTTTTCGCACATTAATGATAGGCTTTTCAATAATTTCGTACATTAATTTACCTATTTCAAAGAAGACTTCAATGTCAGATGGAGTAAAAGGGCGACCTCCTGTGAAAAATCCACATTGTTCACTCGTCGAATAGCCCGGAGGGTTGGAGTATGTGTAGCCGCATTCGGTATAAGAGTGTTGATTGTTGTTAGCGTTATCGTATATCAGGATATCATGTCCTGTACCAAAAATGGGTCCGTAAGAGGAACATCTGTACACGGCGCAGTGCTGGTTTTGGTATTGTGTCAGCTTCACAGGATTGTATCCCTTGACGTTATATAGAGAGAAGATGAATGCTTTACTGTCGTAAGAACAACCTGCACAAGAACCAGCTGAAATAGAAGAACAATTAGTCGTGCGTTTAGAAATTTCACACAAACATACATACTTTATTACCACTTCCCCAATGAGGATTTTCAGAGGCAATACAATTAAGGTAAAAAATCATTATACAATTAAGCTAAAAATTATATATCAGACTTAAAACAAAGCAATGACTTAAATAGCGGAAGTGCTAAGGTTACTTAAGAGGCGAGACCTAAGGCGGCGTTTAAACACATTAACCGATTGACAAAGTTTAAGATCGTTAGATAAGGAATTCCATAAAGTAACTGCTCTATAGAAAAAGGTCCTTTGGCCACTTGCTGTTCTAAAGCGAGGTATGTTAAGCATTTGAGAACTTCGCGTTCTACGATTTGTGACATCACATCGCCTAATGAATTGTGTAGATAAATATTCAGGAGCACAACCAGTTAGACACTTAAATGACATTACGGCATCACGGTAGTAAAGATGCTCCTTCACTGGCAGCCAGCGTAGTTCCTTTAAAGTTGGAGACACAAGATCGTATTTTCTTCTTCCACTTACTATGTGGCAGGCAAAATTCTGGACTGTCTGTAACATTTTAAAATTTTTTTGAGAAGTATTACTCCAAACGCATGAGCAATAAAATAATTTACTGAAAACGAGTCATAATTAATAATAATTTAGGACTGTTTGTCAAAAGAGTGCTTAACTCTATTGATTTGAGCTAAACGTGACATGCACGAAGAAACTGTTTCTAGAATATGATTTCCGAAAGTTAAGTTTGGATCCATAATTACACCGAGGTCTTTAGCGGTTGTTGCAGGCACAAGATCTTTCCCGAAAAGGGACAGATTAAAATCATCATTCACTTTTGCAATGTTTTGTCTGCTTCCAAAGATCATTAGTTTCGTCTTGTCTGGGTTCAAAAGTAGTTGGTTATTAAAGCACCAGTTCCGTATTTTAAGCAGATCCTGATTTATTTTATCCCTGGCCCCTCTCTCCTCGTAGAGTGCAAAGGATAACAGAAGTTTGGTGTCATCAACATAGCATTGTGGGGAGCAGAACCGTGGGATTGACGGTAAGTCATTAAACACGAAGGCGCGCTATAAAATGAGCCTTAGGTCCCAGTGGACCATTTGTCAATCAACCGTCGTGTGATGTAGAACTCTTAGAGTCAAGTCAGCTTGAGCTAAAGCTACTCCAAAGCAGTGAAAAGCGGGCGCAATCCTCAAAATTGTTTTATGTCTTCATCACATTACAAGAATATTTGATATTTGTATTTCCTTTCTCCAATGGAAACTGTCTTTATTTGTGGCGGTAAATTTGAGATCGAAGTAGGTGGTTCGCACGTGACCTCATGCCACCATGCTGGTGGAAGTAAACAATAGATATCTCATTAGCTCCTTTTGTTCGGCTACCAGCATTTAAATTTGACCCGCACACGTCAACGGGGAGTGACAAATGAGCCTAGGTCTTCCCAGGGAAGACCTCCTTATATAGCGCGCCTTCGTGTTTAACGTAAATGCTGAACAAGAGCGGGCCGAGTATACTTCCTTGAGGTACGCCATTTCTTACTTGCATGCGATCTGACAGAGTAGAGTTGATGCGTACAACTTGGTGACGTGCTGACAAATAACTTCGGAACCATTGTAAAGCATTTGTAGATGCACCGACATCCTGCAGTTGAGCCAGAAGAGTGCCGTGGTGTAAGCTATCAAAGGCCTTGCTCATATCAAGGAGGACTGCTGCAGTTAATTGCTTGTCTTCAATAGCACACAGTATTTGATCGGTGGTGTGAATCAGTGTAGTCTCGGTTGAGTGGTGTTGTTTATTCCTACTTTGCTTTGATGTTAAACGCTCCTTTGAGACTAGATAGGTTGTGAATTGATTAAATGCTGCTCTCTCACAAACCTTTGACAGCACTGGCAGAAGAGAAATGGGCCTATTGTTATTCGGCACCTCGTGATCTCCACTTTTCAGAACTGGTGTCACCTCGGCTAGCTTCCACGCATCTGGGAATGTATTGGTGGTAAACGAGGCGTTAATGATGGACGTGAGAGAAGGCAGAATTGCGGGAAGGCAATCTTTGATAACTCTTACCGGAATTTTATCGATACCAGGCGCCTTGTTTGTTGCCATCGAATTAACAATGGCTTGTGCTTGTTTGCACTCTATAGGATTAAAGGTAAATTGTTTAAAAATGCAAATGATCTCGGAATGAACGGATTGTTGTTGAGCTCAAAGTTAAATTTTAACGCTAAATCTCTGATTTTCTTGACTGTATTATCGCCAACGCCTGCGAAAAAGGAATTGAATTCGTTTGCCACAGTTTTTTCATCTTTACTGTAGGTTATTTGTGTTTTCGACTTATTAGGTATGCATGAACGGATTGTTTTCCAGATAGAGTTCGTGTTGTTTTTATTGTTTTTAATCTGCTCCATCACAAATTCTCTTTCCGCAACTCTGATTTCTTTTTTAACCTCGCGTTTAAGATTTCTATATGCAGACTAGGCATAAGGATCGTTGGTCTTTCGTGCTATTTTTCTCCAGTCTTCTCTTGCTTTCATCAATTGCCTAATCTCATCTGTCACATAAGGGAGTGGTCTTCCACGTATTTTGATCTTTTTGATGGGTACATGTCTATCCACTATATCACAAAATAATTCGTTAAACGCAAACAGTTTATCGTTGACATCATCAAAAATATCAAAGACTGACCAAGGGGCTTGTTCGATATCCTTGTAAAATGCCTTAGGTTGATAATGTTGAAAGCACCTGGTAGTGATGTACACAGGCTTGGGTCGCTGTTTCTTTAGCCGGAGTATGGCATACACTAAATCGTGGTCGCTGACTGAGCTCTCAATAACTCAAAAAGCTAGAGTCGCTCTCGGCTATCGCCTCGAGCGACTCTTACGCTTCTTTCGTGCTTAGCAACCTCCCGCGTGCATCCATAACTCGATAGTGTACGCTGTGGTGTCTACCATTTGTTAATTATGGAAGATTTGAGGGGTTACTCTATAGAAAAGCGAGTAAAACATTTTGAAACTATTGAGTCTCAGTGTTGTTGCCGATTACTTTATGTTTTAAGATGTAATGTTGTTCTGCAGGTGTAACAAGTGGCAAACATTTCAATTGATGATGTGTGAAAAAACCAAAACACGAAAATAAAATGATAAAGGCTTGAAGCTCATAGCAGAGGAGCATAGTTCAAAAATTCATTGAACACCCCCTCCACTCTCTGAAACTCCTAAGGGAACCAGGATTGATCTGATGGGATGATCTCATCCTTCTTAAAAAGTTTGATAAACCTACCTCCGCCCCAGGACACTCCAGTATATCCACCAAAGATATAGTCGTTCACTTTGATGATTGTCACTGTGGGTCCCCTCCCATCGCAGTTGCTGTGGAATTTCGATGCCGCCCAGCCGTCTGTCTTAGCGTGCCAACACCTCGCAAAGTTGGTACGGGATATACTTGGAAGAACTGCGTCTAAAAACGAAATCAGCTTTCCCAAGTACATGTTGGGATCCAGGCTTCCAAGAATATTAGATGTACCAAGACCACCTGTGTTCGTGAACAAAACTCGAATGTGAACTATAATTACAGACGTCATAGAATAAAGAAAGATGTTATTCCTTTTTTCACTGCCGTGGGAATTTTACCACGAAGAATCGAACCCCAGATCTTCTTCCTCACAGCGTGAAGTGCTCACCATACGATCCCATTTAAACTCAAGATTTCCCCGTGAATATAACCTGCAATTATATCAACTAAATTCGACGAAAGCACAGATTCTTAATTGTATGTAAAACGGGGAAACGAAAAGCGAAAAAGTACCGAATTTATCCGGATTCGATCAAACTCACTGATTCAAATTTGATGGCAAAACATGCAATTTCTTCTCTGATTTAGTTGATATATGGTTGGGTTTCAGATGACGTCACAAGCTTTGCTGAAGTTAGTGTCCGCCATGTTGGTGTCCCTCGGGTGTCAAATTTATGAATAATTAGTCGATTTCTATAGTGAAGCCCTCTCTCTTATCGCCGTATTATTTCGCCAACTACATGAATATCCAGGAAGAAGAAAGCGATAAAAGTATCTGGCATTCATCTTAAGGTATCCCAGTGCTCTCTGAGTATGCCGAAAGCTTGGAGAGTTGGAAGGAAAGATGTTTGCAAAAGATCTCGGTCATTGGGGTTGACCCTGCAAGCATACCAGCCGAGAAGTTCAGTCCAAAATGCTTGCCTCCAGTGGAAGCGTCGGACTTGCTGAGTTACCTCGTTCTTGAGACCAGCTTCTACACCAAGAAGCAGTTCAAGGCGTTCAAGAGTCTAGAGGCGTTTAATCAAATGGTGTCGGGATTTGTAACCTCAGTTGTAGGCAAAGTAATCGCCGGCAAGTATACCGTGAGAGCACGAGTTTGGCATTCACAGCATATGAATGATCCTTTAGTGAACATTTGGGTCATTTCCGAAAACGATGGGACTATTTTGTCAGCCCATTGCTTGGGATGCAAAGCTGGACTGGCTGAGTCATGCTCACATATCGCGAGTGTTTTATTTGTGTTAGAGGCAACTACTAGAATTCATGGCAAGGTCGCTGGCTGTCACGAAAACTCAGACACCGAAAACTCAGGTCCCGCGAAGTGTTCTCCAAGCTTCCGAAGTGCTCCATAATTCGTTAGTGCATAGCATAAAGCATGAACCAATTTTTTTATAATATAACCGGTGGAATAATGCAACAAATCCGACGCGAAAGACGAACAACAATATCAAGAGTGATTCTTCAGTGAGGCGAATCGTGACGGCGCTGATGCCGAGTCTTCTTTCGCGTTGTTTTTCTCTTTCTGCCTCATTTAAGAACTCTTGCCCAAGGGTCGCAAAATTGTCTTCGTTTTGGGACTGATGGGCCGAGTCTCTGTTTGTATCCATTATTATCGCGAAATATTTAAGAATTTTAACAGAGCGACAACAAGGATCTGTGCGACGAAGTACAAAAAGGTAAACAAACGTCCCTTTCGGCTCGTCAAAATCACGCTACATTTTAATACTTTGGTGTTGGAGCGAGCGCATTTGATCCCGTTAACTGCGAATGAAAAGTTCAAAATTAACGGGAAAAATGGAGGAAATCTAAGCTAAATGAAGTCTTGTGTCACTCTAAAATGTTTTAATACTCAACCATCGGACGATTTTGCGAAACGTGCAACTTGCGGCCTTGCTTTTGCTGCTTCAGTTGGATGAAGACCCAAAAGGTCAAAATACACGAGGGATTACCAGGAGTGATCATGAGTCGAGTTTATCTCTTGAATTTTCGAGGAGTCTGAGTTTTCGGGGTGTGAGTTTTCGTGACACCCCAAGCTTACTTGCACTCAGGTAAAATGCTCATGGATTTTGCCGACATAGGTCAATGAAGTGCCGTATGCGAGTGCTAAAGACATCGATTTCTCATCGGCTAAGAAGCTCAAAGAAAAGCTCGACCAAAAAATCGAGGATCTACAACAGCCGCAAGCCTCGAACAATACAACAACTTCTAGTTCCTCCTGTTCTTCCCCTTGATTTGTGATGATCTTAGGTATAGCGCATTAGATCATATATATAATGAATTTTGCGCTATAGAAATAATAAAATTATTAAATTATTACACGAAAAAATCCTTAGTCTTTATGCCTTCCACTTTTGCTCGAACAGCCAACAATAATGCATAAAACCATCCCTTCTTTCTCACATGAACTCTTCGTTAGATACGGTTTGTTTAAGCTCGAGGGACACCAAGATGGCGGATAGTAACTGTTGCTAGGGTATTGGTCACGTGGGTGAAACCCAAGGATACTGAGATATAATTCTATCTCCACTGTTGTCTCAATAACCTGAATAGTATTTCGCTGCTGTGTATGGTTAAGCGCTTGCGCTCTTAGAATCGCTGGGCCATGCCACGAATAAGAGTTTAGGTATTTAGTCATCGTATGCAAGCGACAAGTTTTAAAGTATTTTTTAACAATAATGTACCTGTTTCAAAGAAAACTTCAATGTCAGATGGAGTAAAAGAATGTGCTCCTGTGAAAAATCCACAGTTCCAGCCCGAATAGCCCGAGGGGTTGGAGTAGGTGTAACCACATCTAGAATAAGAGCGTTGATTGTTCCCTGAGTCATTTGATATGTAGATATCATGTCCCGAACCAAAAGTGGGCCCATAGGAGGAACATCTGTACATGGCGTGTTGCTGGTTTTGGTATTGTGTAAGCTTCACCGGATTGTATCCTTTGACATTGTAAAGAGAGAAAACAAAAGCCTTGCTGGCTGAAGAATAACCACAGGGACCTACAATGAAAAGGGTTAAGGACTGGTCACTATTTGTCACCTGGGGAAGGGGAAGGGGTGGGGGGGGGGGGGGGGGAGCGAAGAATTTTTATAACATAACCAAAGTAAAGCGCTCGCTCTGATTGGTCAATTTAGCGTTCCCCATTTTCCCATGGGTGTACGCTGCTGACGTGAGCAAATGCAAAGACTATTTTTTCGCGCGCGCTTGTTTTTTTCTAGTCACGTAAGATTTGTTAAATAAAACGGAAATATTTAGCTACAATGTATCAATGTTATGTTATAAAACAAATGGTAAACACCACAGCGTACACTATTGAGTTATGGATGCGCTTGGGAGGTTTGCTAAGCACTCAAGAAGCTAGAGTCGCTCTCGGCTATCGCTTCGCGCGACTCTTACGCTTCTTTCGTGCCTAGCAACCTCCCGCGTGCATCCATAACTCAATAGTGTACGCCGTGGTGTTTACCATTTGTTAATTGGGGGAAGGATTACATGGATTTTAAGAAACCAGAGGGGGGGGGATTAAAGAAAACTCCAATGTCAGATGGAGCAAAATTATATGCTCTTGTGAAAAATCTGCAGTTTCCAGTCGAATAGCCCGAGGGGTTGGAGTAGGTGTAGCCGCAATCGGTATAAGATTGTTGATTGCTGTTAGTGTCATTTGAAATACAGTCTGCCAGAGTAACATCTGTACATTGCGTGTTGCTGGTATCGGTATTGTGTAAGCTTTACAGGATTGTATCCTTTGGCGTTGTTAAATGAGAATAAAAAGGCTTTGGTGGCGTACCACCAAACACAGGAACCTAAAACTCACATTCACAACGCTGCATTATGACTGGCCGAGAAAACTCACGGTATCATTTTTTATCAATGAGCGATAAATCTTAAAACAATCTTGATTTAACCGTTCTTAAATCCAAGTGGATTCTAAAGTCTTGGTATATCGTGTTTTTCCAGCGACTTGGGTAGCTGTTTTTCTTAGCCTTTATTTTGATTGGCTCGTTCTAATTAACCTGGGTTTGGTTTTGCGACCCATAGTAAATGCTGTATTGATAGTATACATATCTGGATCATTAACCAAATGCTACAGTAGTAATATAGCATTGCTATAAATTTTATTGTTTCAAAACTTACTTGGCGACCTCCAGGACACGTCAGTATATCCACCAAAGATGTAGTCGTTCACTTTGATGATTGTCACTGTGGGTCCCCTCCCATCGCAGTTGCCATGGAATGTCGATGCGGCCCAGCCGTCAGTCTTAGCGTGCCAACACCTCAAAAAGTCAGTACGGGATGCACTGAGAAGAACTGGGTCTAAATATGAAATCAGCTTTCCCAAGTATTTGTTGGGGTCCTGACTTCCAAGAATATTAGATGTACCAAGGCCACCTGTGTTCGTGAACAAAGCTCGAATGTGAACGATAATTACAGATGTCATAGAATAAAGAAAGATGTTATTCTTTCTTTCACCGCCGTGGGAGTTTACCGAGAAAAATCGAGCCCCAGATCTTCTTACTCACAGCGTGAGGTGCTCACCATGTGACTATTCGATATTGTATTTAAAACGGAGAAAGGAAATTAAGCGAAAATGTAATTTAATGGCAAAACATGCAACTTCTTCCCTTATTTAGTTGATATACAGTGAGAAATAATTCTATCGCCACTGTTGCCACAATAATCTGAATAGTATTTCAACGCATGCGCTTTTAGTATCGCGGAATATTGTCATGGATTTAAGCTTATGTATTCATTTTTCGTACATTAACGATAGGCTGTTAAGTGTTTTCGTGCATTAATTTACCTATTTCAAAGAAGACCTCAATGTCAGATGGAGTAAAACGGCGACCTCCTGTGAAAAATCCACATTGTTCACTCGTCGAATAGCCCGGAGGGTTGGAGTACGTCATGCCGCATTCGGTATAAGAGTATTGATTACGGTTAGCATTATTGTATATCAAAATATCACATCCAGCACCAAAAATGGGTCCGTAAGAGGAACATCTGTACACGGCGCAGTGCTGGTTTTGGTATTGTGTCAGCTTCACGGGATTGTATCCTTTGACGTTATATAGAGAGAAGATGAATGCTTTACTGTCGTAAGAACAACCTGCACAAGAACCAGCTGAAATAGAAGAACAATGTAGTCGTGCGTTCAGAAGTTCGAAGAAAACATGAACCCCATAAAAGGGGGGAGGAATCACTTTTTATCGTGGCCAAGACGAGTAGTTTTTTCTCAAGCTAGAGGTTTACGAAAGGGAAGAAGAGATTCTACGAGTTTGGGTGTAGAAACGGGCACGTGTAAGAATTATAGAAGATTTGAGGGGTTACTCTAAAGAAAAGTGGGTATAACTTTTTGAAACTTTTGAGTCTCAGTATTGTTGCCGATTGCTTTATGTTTTAAGATGTTATGTTGTTTTGCAGGTGTATCAAGTGGCAAACATTTCAGTTGATGATATATGTGTGAAAAAACCAAAACTCGAGAATAAAATGATAAAGGCTTGAAGCTCATAGCAGAGGAGCATCGTTCAAAAATTCATCGAGCACCGCCTCCACTCTCTCAAACTCCCAAAAGAACCAGGATTGATTTGATGGAATCATCTCATCCTTCTAAAATAGTTTGATATACCTACCTCCGCCCCAAGACACGTCAGAATATCCACCAAAGATGTAGTCGTTCACTTTGATGATTGTCACTGTGGGTCCCCTCCCATCGCAGTTGCTGTGGAATGTCGAAGCGGCCCAGCCGTCTGTGTTAGCATGCCAACACCTCAAAAAGTCCGTACGGGATGCACTGAGAAGAACTGGGTCTAAATATGAAATCAGCTTTCCCGAGTATTTGTTGGGGTCCAGACTTCCAAGAATATTAGATGTACCAAGGCCACCTGTGTTCGTGAACAAAGCTTGAATGTGAACTATAATTACAGACGTCATAGAATAAAGAAAGATGTTATTCTTTCTTTCACCGCCGTGGGAGTTTACCGAGAAGAATCGAGCCCCAGATCTTCTTATTCACAGCGTGAGGTGCTCACCATGTGACGATTCGCAATTGTATTTAAAACGGAGAAAAGAAAAGCGAAAATGTACCGAATTCAGCCGGATTTGATGAGACTCATTTATTCAAATTTAATGGCAAAACATGCAACTTCTTCCCTTATTTAGTTGATATACAGTGAGAAATAATTCTATCGCCACTGTTGCCACAATAATCTGAATAGTATTTCAGCGCAGGCACTGTTAGTATCGCTGAATATTGTCGTGGATTTAAGCTTATGTATTCATTTTTCGTACATTAACGATAGGCTGTTAAGTGTTTTCGTGCATTAATTTACCTATTTCAAAGAAGACCTCAATGTCAGATGGAGTAAAACGGCGACCTCCTGTGAAAAATCCACATTGTTCACTCGTCGAATAGCCCGGAGGGTTGGAGTACGTCATGCCGCATTCGGTATAAGAGTATTGATTACGGTTAGCATTATTGTATATCAAAATATCACATCCAGCACCAAAAATGGGTCCGTAAGAGGAACATCTGTACACGGCGCAGTGCTGGTTTTGGTATTGTGTCAGCTTCACGGGATTGTATCCTTTGACGTTATATAGAGAGAAGATGAATGCTTTACTGTCGTAAGAACAACCTGCACAAGAACCAGCTGAAATAGAAGAACAATGTAGTCGTGCGTTCAGAAGTTCGAAGAAAACATGAACCCCATAAAAGGGGGGAGGAATCACTTTTTATCGTGGCCAAGACGAGTAGTTTTTTCTCAAGCTAGAGGTTTACGAAAGGGAAGAAGAGATTCTACGAGTTTGGGTGTAGAAACGGGCACGTGTAAGAATTATAGAAGATTTGAGGGGTTACTCTAAAGAAAAGTGGGTATAACTTTTTGAAACTTTTGAGTCTCAGTATTGTTGCCGATTGCTTTATGTTTTAAGATGTTATGTTGTTTTGCAGGTGTATCAAGTGGCAAACATTTCAGTTGATGATGTATGTGTGAAAAAACCAAAACTCGAGAATAAAATGATAAAGGCTTGAAGCTCATAGCAGAGGAGCATCGTTCAAAAATTCATCGAGCACCGCCTCCACTCTCTCAAACTCCCAAGGGAACCAGGATTGATCTGATGGGATGATCTCATCCTTCTTAAAAAGTTTGCTATACCTACCTCCGCCCCAAGACACGTCAGAATATCCACCAAAGATGTAGTCGTTCACTTTGATGATTGTCACTGTTGGTCTCCTCCCATCGCAGTTGCTGTGGAATGTCGATGCAGCCCAGCCGTCAGTCTTAGCGTGCCAACACCTTGCAAAGTCAGTACGGGATATACTGGGAAGAACTGGGTCTAAAAACGAAATCAGCTTTCCCAAGTACATGTTTGGATCCAGGCTTCCAAGAATATAAGATGTACCAAGGCCACCTATGTTCGTGATCAAAACTCGAATGTGAACTACAATTATTGATATCATTGACCACTTTCATAAATGGCTGCCGGATTAATATTCTTTTGTTTAAATTTAAATTAGCCTTTCTGGCCTCGTTCTCCAGTTCAAAATTCAAAAGAATACATTATCTCAAGCGAGGCTAGTGAGGCTAATTTGAATTTAAACAAAAGGATATCCATCCGGCAGCCATTTATGAAAGTGGTGTATAGAATCAAGAAAGATGTTATTCCTTTTTTCACGACCGTCGGAGTTTTCTACGATTAATTGAGTCCCAGATCTTCTTATTCACAATATGAGGTTCTCACCATGTAATCAGATTTAAACTCAATATTTCCCCGTGAGTTTATTCTGTAAATACAACAAGATAACTCCACGAAAGCACAGATTACTAATTTTATGCAAGACAGAGAGACGAAAAGAGAAAAAGTACCGAATTTAGCCGGATTCGACCCGATTCATTTGCTCAAATTTAATGGCAAAACATGAGTGTAGATCAATTTCTTCTCAGATTTGGTTGATACGTTTTGATACCCGGAACTGCGATACAATTTGTTTGCTGCTGTTGCCACAATGACCTGAGTAGTATTTTGCTGCTGTATTTGGCTCAGCGCATGCGCTCTTAGAATCGCTGAACTTTGCCATGGATTAGAATGTATGTCTTTAGTCATCGTATATTTACGACAGGGGTTTAAGTGTCTCTGTACAATAATTCACCTATTTCGAAGAAAACCTCTATGTCAGATGGAGTAAATTGATTTGCTCCTGTAAAAAATGCGCAGTTTCCAGTCGAGTAGCCAGAGGGGTTGGAGTACGTCCCGCCACATTTGGTATAAGATTGTTGATTGTTCCCTGCATCATTTGATACGTAGATGTCATTTCCCCAACCAAAACTGGGTCCGTAGGAGGAACATCTGTATATAGCGTGTTGCTGGTATCTGTATTGTGTAAGCTTCACAGGATTGTATCCTTTGGCGTTGTAAAATGAGAATAAAAAGGCCTTGGTGGCGTATGACCAACCACAGGAACCTAAAATGATTAATGGCCTCCTGGTGAAATTTGTTTTAAAATTTATATTTTCGTACCCAGGCCCAAACTTTTAAATCAAAATCATTTTCAAAGTGGTGAAGTGTAGAATTACCCAAAGTTATCTGTTACTTTCTTCAGATGCACGCACAGATTTAAGTCATTGAGCTATTTCTCGATATAGAATTGTAGAAATGTATCCGAGAACTGACAGAAAACTCAGTCATGTAAATCAGGCTTAGAAAATATTATATCGGATAAAAAACATGAATTCCAAGACCGCGCGGTTGAGTGGTTACTCTGAAGAAAAGCGAGTTAAAATTTGAGACTTGAAGCAAAAGAACCCTTTGATCCTACTGTTGTCATTACTACACGTTTTTAGATGCACGTGTATCGACTAGCAATCATATCCATGGACGATATCTGTGTGAAGACATCCTGATGGCAAAAACACGATAAGGAAATGGTAAAGGCTTGGAGCCCATAACAAAGGAGAATCGTTCAAAATTCCATCGAGCACCCTCCCCTTTCCCTGCTTCCCTCCCCTCAAATCCGGAGGGTAAGAATGATTAATCCGATAAAATCGTTTTGTCTCTTCTTAACAAATTTACTATACCTACCTCCGCCCCAGGACACGTCAGTATATCCACCAAAGATATAATTGTTCACTTTGATGATTGTCACTGTGGGTCCCCTCCCATCGCAGTTGCTGTGGAATGTCGATGCCGCCCAGCCGTCTGTCTTAGCGTGCCAACACCTCGCAAAGTCGGTACGGGATATACTTGGAAGAACTGGGTCTAAAAACGAAATCAGCTTTCCCAAGTACATGTTGGGATCCAGGCTTCCAAGAATATTAGATGTACCAAGACCACCTGTGTTCGTGAACAAAACTCGAATGTGAACTACAATTACAAACATCATAGAATCAAGAAAGATGCCATTCCTTTTTTCACGATCGTCGGAGTTTTCTAAGATTAATCGAGCCCCAGATCTTCTTATTCACAGTGTAAGGTGCTCACGATTTGATCACATTTAAACTCAATATTTCTCCGTGAGTTTATTCTGTAAATATAGCAAGAAAACTCCACGAAAACACAGATTCCTACATTTATGTAAAATGGAGAAACGAAAAGAGAAAAAGTACCGAATTTAGCCGGATTCGACCCGATTCATTTGCTCAAATTTAATGGCAAAACATGCGTGTAGATCAATTTCTTCCCAGATTTGGTTGATACGTTTTGATACCCCGGAACTGCGATACAATTTGTTTGCTGCTGTTGCCACAATGGCCTGAGTAGTATTTTGCTGCTGTATTTGGCTCAGCCCATGCGCTCTTAGAATCGCTGAACTTTGCCATGGATTAGAATGTATGTATTTAGTCATCGTATATTTACAACAGGGGTTTAAAGTGTCTCTGTACAATAATTCACCTATTTCGAAGAAAACCTCGATGTCAGATGGAGTAAAATGATATGCTCCTGTAAAAAATGCGCAGTTTCCAGTCGAGTAGCCAGAGGGGTTGGAGTACGTCCCGCCACATTTGGTATAAGATTGTTGGTTTTTCCCTGCATCATTTGATACGTAAATGTCATGTCCCCAACCAAAACGGGGTCCGTGGGAGGAACATCTGTATATAGCGTGTTGCTGGTATCGGTATTGTGTCAGTTTTACAGGATTGTATTCTTTGGCGTTGTTAAATGAGAATAAAAAGGCTTTGGTGGCGTAAGACCAACCACAGGTACCTAAAATGATGATTAAAATGAAATAAAGTGAAAGGAAATAACAAACTAAACGAGTTGCTTGCAAGCGCGGTGTTTTTTGTGCAGTGCATGAGTGCGGTTGTCAATATTTTTCTAATATTAATGAAGTTCAGTCGGAGCCTTCGCGGTGTTTAGTAATAACCCTCATTGTATATTTTAAGCTGCATAACCACATTGCACCTGTTTCATCCATTTGGTCCTTGAAGGAATAAAACTCAATCTAAGGGCCTAGAAATTACTGTAGACAAGTTAAAACACATGCTATGTGCCTTTAGAGCTGACTGGAAAACTTTAAAAGCATTTCGACTACAAATACCATAGCCTTACAAACAAAACAAATTAGGGACTCCTGTTGCACAACGCTGCTCAATGATTGGTCGAGAAAGCTCTTGGTATCGCTTTTAACCAGTGAGAGAAAAATCTTAAACCAATCGTGACTTGGTATATCGCGTTTTTCTCGCGCCTTGGGCATCTTTTTTTCTTGTCCTTTGTTTTGACGGTCCCACCAATTAACTTGGTTTTGGTTCTGCGACATTCAAGATGCAGTTAAGATAAAGAACATATTTAGATCCTAAATTTAACAAATGCTACAGTCAACAAAAAAAAGATATATATCTGTTCATTATGAAACTTGCACACTCAGTGCCTGGTTACCAAGACACCTCACTGTCCTGGCGGAAGAATTTCAAGGAACGTGCTTCAGAGACATTTTTTTCTGTTATAGAAACCAAGCTTGATCCATTTACTACAACGTTATTTCCTTACCTTTCTAAATCTTTAAAACGCTGCACCGAAAAAAACGTAATGGCTAAGATGTACTTACTGCTCCATGATACGTCACTGTAGCCACCAAAGATGGAGTTATTAGCTTTGATGATTGTCACTGTGGGTCCCCTCCCATCGCAGTTGGTGTGGAATGTTGATGCCGCCCAGCCATCTGTCTTAGCGTGCCAACACCTCACAAACCTGCTCCGCTTTGAGCTAAGGAGGACTGGCTCTAGATAAGAAAGCAGCTTTTCTGTGTAGTTTTTGTAGTCGAGGCTGGTAAGAATAACGGAACTATTCAGGCCACCTATACAAATGAACAAAAAAGAGAGAAAAGGTCAGCTTTTCCCTCCCTGAAATTTTTTGCGTCATGTTGCATCCGCCATCTTGGCGCTCGAAAAGCCTGGTTTCACTAGCGACGCAAACACAAACGCAAGTATAACACCTCTTATCACACAAGTATAACACCCCTTATCACACCGTGAAAACGGCCTCGAAGCAAGCATAAATACAAGCGAGAGCGCAAGCTCAACCGGGATAAAAAAAATTTTCATTTTCTTGTGCTTATGTTGTGCTTACGAACGCTTATCCTAAGGGAAAAGGAAATGCCGCAGAAGCACAAGGAAATGTACTACAATTTGCTATGTCTGGATAATTATAGCACTCGCGCAACTTTTGCCCACGTCTGAGCCTTTGAACAAAATGGCGGATGTCGTCGCTGTAGTCTTTGATAAAAATGTCTGAGCCTTTGAACAAGTTGGCGGAGGTCGTCGCTGTAGTCTATGATAAAAAGTGTTTCATGGTTGATCGCAACTATCGAGTCTTATATGACAAGGAGTGTAAAGACTTCAAAGATAAAAACAAATAAGCACAAGCTTGGACTCAAGTTGGCAAGGAAAAATCACCCTGGCTTCCCTTTTCTTTAAAAAGATCCCTAAACCTAAAGCGTTTCATTCTCCTCTTCTTCTGTAACCGATTTCGCTTTCTTCGCCACCATATTGGCCGAGTCGAGATCAACGGAGCCTTGCAACTAGTGAACTAATTGTCAAGTGTGATGTGAGTCTTGCTTGGCCACTTTAATTGACACCTTGAAATTCATAGCAGATTTGTTATTTTGATCGACTACGAGCAACACCTCCTCTAAAGAGAAGACCATATTCCAAAACCCTTTGCTGAGTGACGAGCTGAAATATTTTCACGAAGTTCAAGAACGAGTAAAGGCACTGCAAGCAGAATTTCAGGAAGTCTCAAATAAGCTGACAACAACCCAGAGGGCATACCTACCTCTCCAAAAACTCACCTCAAGAGTTAGAGCTAGCTGCAGAGATGTTTGACATAATCAAAAATGAAAATAGTTTTACAAGCATCGCAACCATCAATGCGGAAAATTGTTTAAGGGTCTTCATCTCTGCCCTCTCCTTTGGTTGCGAGGAAAAAGCCTTTTTAATACAAGCATTGCTCGGAACATTCATGCAATGGTAATCATTTTAAACGAAAAAAACCTAAATAGCCAAGCTCGGACGAGTACATTGCCGATGAATTGGACGAGGAGACTATCCGAGAGTTAGCAGAGGGGAAAATCCGAGAGTCAGAGGAAGATGATGTTCAAAAGTCTGTAGATGGAGGCGTCCAAAAGGCTGCCAAAAAAGAAACATTAGGGGAAGAGGCAGTCCCATTAAACTGAACACTTGTTCTTGTGAACACATAAGAAAATTTGATTATTTTATCATGTTATATCGTGTCTGAACAAGAAACAAAGCTAAAAAAATCGATCCTTCTGCTTTGCTAATTTTTTTTCTCTATTTTTTCATGGTCCTCACCTCTCCTCTTAGTGCCTGTCCATTAGGGCTGATTCCTCCTTTTAATCTGTGGAAAATCATGCGATTCCACCAAAATCCTCCGCCCCTCCTCCCCACTCCCCCCAGGTGAGAAATAATGACCGAAGTAGAGTTAAGGAGACTGCTTGGTTCGCTCGTGTCTAAATGTTAGTTTTAAAACTCACGAAAATAGCAGCTTGTTCCGTTTCCTTGGTACCAGGGATTGCACGTGCATCTATAAGAACCAATGGTATTGTTGCAGTAGGCGTTGGCGTCACAGTCATGTGATTCCTTGGTACATTCGTCGACATCTGAAAGAACGGATAAGAATGTTATGGCCAGAATTCACAGTCGATCGAAAATGACTGTTGTTGGCGAGAGCGTCTCGCTGTACACTTAATTGAAGATGAAATGGTGTGGGGGACTATTCTAATTTCATTTAATAATTTAATAAGAAGTTCTTATATAGCGCATTAAAATTGAACTCTATGCGCTTTACAATTGCAATTAACAAAATTTCAATAAAAATCCTATACATGCAATTATCGCTACTCTATCTAAACTAACGAAGTATTACGTGTTATACATATATTTGACAACGTGCGATATTAAAAAATCTGGTGGCTTAATTTTTGAAAAGATAGGTTTTCAATAAGCGTTTAAAGGAGTCAACAGATTCAGCGTACTTTATGCATTCAGGTAGTTTATTCCACAAATACGGTGCAGCTTAGGAGAATGCTCTTTGCCCATACGTTTTAGTTCGAATTGTTGGGACCTCAAGTAGATTGATATTTGATGAACGGAGTCTTCGTGCTGGAGTACATCGACTAAGAAGTTCGACAAGATAGGTTGGAGCCATGTCATTTAGTGCTTTGTATGTTATCAACAGTATCTTGAATTGAATTCGTTTTGTGACCGGGAGCCAATGAAGTTTCATAAGTATAGGTGCTATACTGTCTCTTGATTTAGCACCGACTAACAAGCGGGCAGCTGTGTTTTGGATCCGTTGGAGTTTTTCGATGTCACAAATCGGTAGACCGTACAATATAATTTGGATATATCAACAAAGTTGAAATGGTAAATTAGACACCGTAACGATTACAAAAGCTGACGTTTCGAGCGTTAGCCCTTCGTCGGAGCGAATGTACAATAGACCGTACAATAGGCTATTACAGTAATCAAGTCTCGATGAGATGAAGGCGTGTATCAATCTTTCATTTTGCTGCGTCGAGAGGTATTTACGAACGCGACCAATATTTCTGATTGCTAAAGACGACGATTTACAGATGGAATTTATCTGCGAGCGTAAGTTCATCACAGAGTCAAGCATGACGCCCAGGTCTCGGACAGTATTAGATAATTTAATGATGTCATCTCCAATATTGATATTACAGAAAGGAGGATTTTTTTGAGAAGCGTGAAGGGAAATGAATGATTTCTGTTTTTGAAAGGTTGCACTGCAATCTGTTTTTCTTGGCCCACTCCATGATTGCATTAACACATGAGTTCAATCTTTCCATGCCCATTATTCTGTCAGAGGAGTTTATCTTTACGTAAAGTTGGGAATCATCAGTATATATCATACAGTTTAGGCCATGTTCAGTAACAATGTCTTCTGTAGGCGACGTATACATCAGAAAGATGGTGGACCAAGTACTGATCCCTGGGGTACGTCGTAGGAGATATGTCGAGGCCATTCAAGCAATTTTAGATCGAGTCTCCAGGATGAGCCGGGATTGATGCTTTGTTTTGAAATGAATTTCTTCAGGCAATGGTGAGAGTCATTGTTTAAACTTACCGATACATTTTTTTCCGTTTCCAGTAAAACCCGCTTTGCACGAACAACTGTGAGAACCGATGGTGTTCACGCACTCGGCGTTGACGTCACACAAGGGAATTGTTGAATTACATTCATCCACGTCTGAAAAACGAGAAAGATTGTGGTAAGTTTAAAAGAAAAAGAGGGTATCCACCAAATCATGAGTCTTTCATGGATTTGTCACAGCAATTGTTTGCTTCATGACTTCCAGCGGAAGCGAAAAGCTTAATATTCAGTGTACGATCTCTTCAGGGAGACAGATTTCCCCTTCCCCTTCCCCATTCCCCTTCATGCACTTGGCGTTGACGTCACAGACGGGAATTGTTGAATTACATTCGTCCACGTCTGAAAAACGAGATAGTTTAAAAGAAAAAGAGTATATCCGCTAAATTAGGAGTTTTTCATGGATTTGCCACTGCAATTGATCGAAAATGACTGTGATTGGCTCAAGCGTCTCGCTGTAAACTAAATTGAAGATAACATGGTGTGGGGAGTAAATCTAGTAAATCTAACTTTGTTATTTTCCATCCTTACCAACGCAAATTGGACTATATAGTTCACTTGAAAATTTATAATAACGATCTTAAAAAAAGTGTATCTCTAGAACAAAAAACTTTTGTGAAATATCTAGGAATTCTGATAGATAATAACCTCTCTTGGAAGTATCATATTGATTATATCTCATCTAAAGTTAGTAAAGGAATTGGTATAATTGCCAGGTTAAGACATCTTGTCCCATTTGCCACACTTCTTAACATCTACCGCTCCTTAATTGAACCCTATATCTCTTATGGTCTTATTGCCTGGGGACAAGCTGCTAACACTCATTTAAATAAGGTTCTCATTTTACAAAAACGTGCTCTACGACTAATGTATTTTGCGGATAGCAAAACTCATAGTGCCCCGCTATTTGTTAACTCCAGAATCTTACCAATAACTATGCTCTATTCTCATTTGGTTTCCTCTTTGATGCATGACATTGATAATCACCGTGCCCCGTCTAATATTTCTATGCTCTTTCTCCACTCCGAGCAGGTTCATCACCATTTCACAAGATTCTCAGCAACGGCTAATCTATACGTTAAAGCGTCTAGAACCAACCAACTTTTATTTTCTTTTGCTAGAATAGGTGTAAGATTGTGGAATAGCATCCCAAAAGAACTTCGTATTAAAAACAGAACCCCGTTTAAGCGTGAACTTAAAAATCGCCTGTTAAAACTTTTGGAAAATGAGGAGATGAATGTTGATATACGCTGCTCAGAAATTTGTAAATATCTCTTGATAAAGTAACTCTTCGTTTAAGTCTTGTTTCAATTGTATTATATATCTTGATAACTTTGCAATTGATTATTTAATTATTCAACGGACTTAATTTTATTTTATTTTATTTAACAATTGTATTTTTATTTAACAATTGTATTTTTATTTAATGATTATCTTTGTTTAATTGTATCGGTATGTGATCATTAGCAGAGACAGCACTTGTTTTAGAAGGGTGGCCCGCCTAGAATAGCTTGCTAATTGCGGGTCACCTAGGACTGTGATAATATTGTATTGCTAACAAATAAATAAATTGAATTGAATTGAATTGAATTGGGGTCTATTCTAATCGGCCATTAAGGCAATTTTAGATCGAATCTTGAGAGTAAGCCGGGATTGCTATATGGTTTTGCTTTGTACCGATTATACGAAACTATTCATAATTTCAGTCACCTTCGGTTTTCATGTCACAAGGAGCCAGAACAGTCTTCGCGGGTACAATCGAAGAAAACCAATATTTGCCGCTGACCGCTTGTCCTCCTTCGCTCAATTTGATTTCTTGGCAAGTCTCCGCAGGCAGCTCAGGAATAGAAGCGAGAGGGACTAAACAAGAAAATAGATGTGTACTGTAAAAATATGTCATGTGGCTATTGTATTATTGTGCCATTCGTAGAACCGAGAGAGACTAAACAAGAAAATACTCATGTATTGTAAAAATACCTCATGTGGCTATTGTATCATTAGGTGTTGATTTTCATGTTATTTTGGCTCGTAAAGGCTGTGATTATTCATACTGGTAAAAAGCGATAAGATTTCTACTTTTTTGGCTTTTTCTCTCGATCTGTTCTCCACCAATATGGGTGGCGACCGTCAGACTCCATTCTGCTTGTCTTCCTCAGGTCATGTGGTCGCCTGGGTTACCCTTCTCCTCATGACGCAAATACTCCACTGTGATTGCTTAGTTCAATTCACAGCGGCACACCGATACAAGTTGATGAATTTAACTTCAGTAAATAGACAGATTTTAAACAGGAAGGAACGCTCTGTAAGATTCTAATGCCCCTCTCCCCGTAATTGGCAGTTAATTGAAAGTCAGTCTCCTATTGTCCTCCTACCCTTATACTCTGTTGGCCACCACCCTTCCCACCCCCACATATGATGACTTGTCCCTTAGAAATGAATGAGGTTTCAACTGTTTAAAAATGAAAAATTCCACGAGGTAAAATTGTCAAAAACTTACGGCAGACAAAGGGGAGAATTTATATTTGGATCTTGACTTACCTCTGTTCAATTCTCGTTTGAAGTAATACCGCTCCGCGTTTGGAACGTAATCGTCGGGTCTGGCCTCCTTGGTGCGGTTATTTAATTCACAAGTGTTTTGAGTGAAAACGTAATTGAAACTTTGACATCTGACGTCAGCGGTACACTCATGGTAACACACATCCCCCAGAGAAGCTCCCGTGATCCTCTTGAAGATGTGACGTTGCAGCATCATTCCAAGTTTCGAGACTTCGCCCACGCTGCATTGTTGTGCGTAAGCATTGGAAATCACACTACACACAAAGACTACCACTGCTATGTAGGAGAGTTTTGGAAGGACCATTCTCTTCAGAACTGCAGCAAAGATGGCCTGAATTGACAAAAATATGTTAATATCAGTAAGGCTGGCAACCCTGCCCGTAGTAACGGTATTGATTATTGTCTATCGTATAACTTATCTTGTTTTCGTGCCAAGGGTTCAGAACCGTTGCGATCTTAGATACATCGTTAATATTTCAAACACACAATATTAGTTTTTCAAGATTTAGACAACCAGTAAAATATCCCCAAAAATCTGATTGCATAACCATCCTCTAAATTCGTTTCCATCTCAAATAACTTGCTTTGATAAAACATATGTGTGAACTGCGGTTATGAGACGTATATGAGCACGATCCTTCACAGTAAAGCACTATTTGAGCAATAGTGAAAATCAGACCTGAAAAAAATTTCAGGCCTGTACGGGATTCGAACCACTGACCTCTGCGATACTAGTGCAGCGCTCTACCAATTGAGCTAACAAGCCAACTGGGAGCAGGCCATCAAATTAATTCGACATAAACCCGTAGATGATAAATCAAACAACAACAAACATATGAAACATATGTGTGAACTGCGGTTATGAGACGTATATGAGCACGATCCTTCACTGTAAAGCACTATTTGAGCAATAGTGATTTACTGTTGTTTGATTTATCATCTACGGGTTTATGTCGAATTAATTTGATGGCCTGCTCCCAGTTGGCTTGTTAGCTCAATTGGTAGAGCGCTGCACTAGTATCGCAGAGGTCAGTGGTTCGAATCCCATACAGGCCTGAAATTTTTTTCAGGTCTGATTTTCACTATTGCTCAAATAGTGCTTTACTGTGAAGGATCGTGCTCATATACGTTGCTTTGATAAAATTCATCAGAAACGCTCTGTAAGGCGAGAGAAGAAAGCGGAAAACACGCGAGAAAGCGCTATCACGTTAAAGATGCGCGTGAAATTAAAGGGAAAGGTCTTTTGCAGCAAATAAAGAGATTCTCGCCTCACCTTTCTGACGCGCCTTTCGCTTTCTTGAATAGACTCTCGAATTTCGATAATTTAATCGACTTTTTTTAATCTGAATCAGTTTCCTATCGATTAATAGTTTATTCCGCATTTCAGACCTGTGGATCTGCCGTAGGATAAAAAAGGAGAGAAGTAAAGAAACTGTGTCTTTTAGGTATTTCCTAACCGTTGCTTTGCAATTGAGTTTTTGGCCAAAACAATCATGGTTACTTTCTGCTATCCTTAAAATGCTACTGAAACGAAATTTTCGTATCTGAAATATTTGCTCTAACCTGTAGTTTTGAATATGCTGATCATCATGAGATAATTTGCTTTGGCCAAAAAGAAGCGAAAGATATCTTTTTTAACCGTTCAAATCAAAAATTTTACACAAAACCATGTCCGGGCCCTGGTACCGAGCGAAATGGATTGATGACGTCACTGGTTGTGTTCACTCCGATAGCGTGGTTTATTTCACTCACTGTTTGTTTGTATTCGGGGGCGAAGGAGATGGCAGACATTGAAGTTTTGTCAAGTGAATCTTCTTCTGAACGAAGCGAAGTTGTCTCCAGTAGCGAAGAGGAAGATGGTGGCGTAAAATGGGGTTGACAGGCCTACACGACTCCCAAGCGTGTGTTTAGAGTAGCCTATTCAAAGTTTAGCCCTCACGAGTATGTCTTTGAGCGACCGCCCTCTTTTGTAAGATACGAGCGGCGGATTTTTGTATAGTTCGCTCAGTAGTGGTTGTGTTTCTATTAAATGCCAGTTTTTCATGAGAATTTGCTTTATGTGTGGCACTGAGTACGCACATCAGGGATTGCGTCTTTTTCGAATCGTTCGCCCTTGTAGATGTACAGTAATTTTTTTTACTGTCTCGATCGTTAAGTTGTCTGGATTGCTTTCAGCTGGCGCCACGCGCGCTGATTCGATCGTACTACAGTTCTTAGTGTTCAGTGTTCCAGCCGTTTTGGCTCGTTTTCTTTTCTTTATTTCGGTGTTAAAACGAACGATTTCACGTTCATAGAAGCACATGATCGCCTTTACTGTTTCTTGCTCCGCGTTGTTAAGGATTTGCTTTATCTCATTTTTTAAATCCTCGTCTGCTCTTATTTTGGCCCTCGCCCTATATTGTAGGGATTCTGGGCATGTTCTGCCAGGCATTTGGTACAGAGGGATTTGTTCGTTATCCTCAGACTTGCCGATTAGATCATCTTCAGTGGCGGCGTCGTATGAGGCTTCCATGTTTTCTTCATTCTCTGAATGGCATTGCTTTGGCCCGGCGCGTTTAGTAGCCCATCTGCCGTTATAATGTCTTTCGAAATTTTCTGTAGATGGTCAGGCAAGACCGCGGTTTCGATCCTAAGCTTGTGGATCTCGTCAGTTGCCGATTAACTAGATAGACTGGTAGAGATTCGTTCTCGGTATCAGTTGGGAATTTTGCTCCCTATCCAGGCGAGCCTCTCGCAAATAGCCAAGATGCCGATGTGGCCGCCGATGAATAAGACGAAGATGACATTTTGCCCGAAATCCTCTTTTTCGGCCTCCCAACATGCAAGCCACGCTCCATGCTTTTACCCTTCTTTCACAGAAGTACACAACCAGTGACGTCACAGGGCTGTTTTGGCCGCGCCAAGATGGCCGCCAATTTTGATCTCAGCCGGTCAACTTCGAATGCTTAAAAATGTACTTTCCGGTATGCGTTGGCCCAAAAAAAGTACACAGCGTTTGCAAATAACGTTCAAGCTCTATTATATTGCAAAAATCTCGGATACGAAAATTACGTTTCAGTAGTACTTTAAACCATGGATTTTGTCAGCTTTTTTGTCTTACACATAAAACTAAATTGGAAATATCTTTGAATTTTTTATGGCAAGATTTTCATGCTGTTCGGAGTCAAACAGTTGGGCCAAAAGATGGTAGCCGTTTGAATTCCCATTTTACTCCAGAATGTGTAGAATTAGATAAAACGAGTCGCACGTTCAAGATGGAAATTACGTGACTTGTGAATATGTTCCGTATATTTTGCTCTCTCCTCATCTCTGAGTCTAACACGAAGCTGACTTCCTATAATTTTTTTGCGAGTCTTGCAATTTGAGTTGTACGGCAAATAAGCTAAAAAGAATTAATCTGAGAGTCTTTTAAGTTTCACGCAACTTGTTACGTTGGCTCTCATGTCAGAGTATGTTTAAAGTTGGCAAACTAACTTTTCGGATTCATAAATCAACATTAGATTCGAATCATTACATTGTTGCTTAAGAATTTGATGACGAGTCATTTTCCATCTTATTTCTCAAAAAAAAAAAACCATCAAATTGTTTCTATAAATAGCGTACAAATCCTTTCCGGAAAATTCTGAATCAATATCGTATTTTTTTGCATGTTGTTTTAGTTAGATGACCCACATCATAAGAAACCTAAATCGCAAATTCCTTTATCGTGTCGAAGAAAAATTGCTCTAGAACCGAAAAGTTGTACACGAGAAAAAAATTACATCTTTTCTCGGTGAATAATCAAAAATTTGTTATGTTGGAATATATGTTGCTGTGCATCATCATTTTCATCCAGTTCCGAAATTTTGTCCGAAACCGAATTCATCTTGTGGTTCCTTATGCTGGGAAACTGACAACAAATGATGAAAATTAATTACCTCGCATCCTTTGAATAACTATATATTTTGAACATAATAAAGAAAGATTTACTTACCTTTAATTTTCCCAATTTGCCGGTTTTGTGTTTCTTGAACCTCATATCTAGATGATTCAAATAACTAACTGCAGACAGTACTGTTTCGGCCTTCTGGGCCTCATCAGTGCAGTGCTAATGCTAGGATGGAGGAGAACCAATATGGTCACCCCAAACGATCCAACCTTTGTGGTATCGTCTAAGCCATGCCAGAGTGCTCAAACTAGAGTACACTAGCGAGCATGCGCAATTGCAGAGCAATGACTCATCCTAGTTAGAGTGCTCAATTTGGACATGAAAGCAAAGCTTTGTATGCCAAAGAGCTATATCTAACTGCAGACAGTACTGTTTCGGCCTTCTGGGCCTCATCAGTGCAGTGCTAATGCTAGGATGGAGGAGAACCAATATGGTCACCCCAAACGATCCAACCTTTGTGGTATCGTCTAAGCTATATATATGTATCTATAAGGGAATAACTCTTGGACCTCGCTGCACCAATACCCGGCAGGTCAGATGACCATCAAGGTGATGAATATAATGCCAGTATTCCTTGGGTTTATTTTCCCTTAGAAAATGATAGCAGACAAAACAACTGATAATCATGACCGCCAAGCCTTAATTAAAAGTAACTAGTCTTCACGCAATGGAAAAGTTTTTAGCCAGTGGGTATCTGGCTGCATTGTGAAGACAATGTACAGAAACATTGACAACACGTTTGTTAGGTAAACAAACGATAACACTTACAATTTATAAACACTTCACTATGATATCACATCTGCCCTTTTCGTTTGCCTACTTGTTTTCCCTAAACCCTTACTTAAAATGTCAGAAAAGGTCGCAAGACCATGGATTATAATCAAAGGTTTCATATTGTATCATTTCTAGACCTTTTCAGTGAGAGCGGCTACAAACAATGAAATTCACAAATCGACAGTGGTTTAGCGTGGTTTGTACTCTTATCGACAAAGATATTCATCATCACAATGGTCAAAATGTTGTGGACTCACAGGGCGAATGATTTTCACCGCAATATCGACGCCATTCCGTGCGTGATACGTTACGTTTCAGATTGGGGGTTGGTTCAACAAAGCTCGAGGCTTTATTCATGGAAGAAACGTTGCATATTTACTAGCAGGTGTGGAAAATTCATTGCTAATCACCCCTCTCTTTTACTCCCCTAGAAAAAGAAAACACCAAGATGAAAAGTCAGAGAAAAAATGCGGATGATAGTTTGCTTACGCCTATATCTCAGTTTTATGAAACGTTTAGGTTTCAAGTCAACCCCTCGAGCGTTTCCAGTTTTTGAGGCTAGGTTTTTAAAGTTCTATATGAGAAAAAAATTGTATAAAAGAACCAGTCAACGTTTTCCACAAACTTGACATGATAATCCAGTGATTCTAAAATTTCTGTCCGTTGATGACAATTAAATATCACACGCTATTTACCGTGGCAACATTTGATCCAGAAAGAACTTTTTCTGTGTTTACGTAACTTCGTCTAGACGCGAGGGGGGTAGGCAGTTCCTATGATACTAATGCAATCACTAGCTACAGTTGAGGGTAAGCATAATTTTGGAGAATTCATTTTTGCCAATCTATGAATTATTTTTTCTATTGTGGCTATATATATACTCTCTCGTTAGCCACACTCAACGACCTATGAGTGCGCTCCAAACTAAGTTTAAGCATGTTTATTAGTTGGGGATGGATTTTTCATTCTTAGACTTTCAAAACAGAAAGATACTACGGGAGTTTTAAGTTTCAAATTGAAAGATAGAAGACCGGTTTAAATACATTTAAAACTAACGGTAGGCGTATAGAAGTTAAGTAAATAGATTTTATTAGACGTTTTTTTGTGCAGTATCGCTGAGTATTTTTTACGAGTTGCCGTGTTTTGACGAGCCAATGCAACACGAATATAATGCCAGTATTCCTTGGGTTTATTATCCCTTAGAAAACGACAGTAGACAAAACAACTGATAATAACCGGGAAGCCTTAATTAAAAGTAATTAGTCTTCATGGAAGGGAAAAGTTTTTTGCCCGTGGGCGTCTGGCTGCATTGTGAAGACAATATACAGAAACATTGACAACACATCTGTTAGGTGAACAAACGATAACACTTACAATTTATATACACTTCACTATGATATCACATCTGCCCTTTTCGTTTGCCTACTTGTTTTCCCTAAACTCCTACTTAGAATATCAGAAAAGGTCGCAAGACCATGGATTATAATCAAAGGTTTCATAGTGTTTCATTTCTAGATCTTTTCAGTGAGAGCGGCTACAAACCATGAAATTCACAAATCGACAGTGGTTTAGCGTGGTTTGTACTCTTATCGAAAAAGACATTCGTCATCACAATGGTCAAAATGTTGTGGACTCACAAGGCGAATGATTTTCACCGCAATATCGACGCCATTCCGTGCGTGATACGTTGCGTTTCAGGATGGGGGTTGGTTAAACAAAGCTCGAGGCTTTATTCATGAAAGAAACGTTGCATGTTTACCAGCAGGTGTGGAAAATTCATTGCTAATTACCCCTCTCTTTTACTCCCCTAGAAAAAGAAAACACCAAGATGAAAAGTCAGAGAAAAATGATCACACTTTGCTCACGCCTACATCTCAGTATTATGAAACGTTTAGGTTTCAAGTCAACCCCTCTGGAGTTTCCATTTCTTGAGGCTAGGTTTTTAAAGTTCTATAAAATAAAAAACTTCTATAAAATAACCAGTAAACGTTTCCCACAAACTTGACATGATAATATGTAAGTACACTTCTTTTGATCATATTGATACCAATTTGGAGATGTACATCCAGTGATTCTAAAATTTCTGTCCGTTGAGGACAATTAAATAATACACGCTATTTACCGTGGCAACATTTGATCCAGAAAGAACTTTTTCTGTGTTTAGGTAACTTCATCTAGACGCGAGGGGGGGGGGGGGGGAGGGTAGGCAGTTCGTATGATACTTATACAATCACTAGCTACAGTTGAGGGTAAGCATAATTTTGGAGAATTCATTGTTGCCCATCTATGAATTATTTTTTCTATTGTGGCTATATATATACTCTCTCGTTAGCCACACTCAACGACCTATGAGTGCGTTCCAAACTAAGTTTAAGCATTTTTATTAGTTGGGGATGGATTTTTCATTCTTAAACTTTCAAAACAGAACGATACTACGGGACTTTTAAGTTTCAAATTGAAAGATAGAAGACCGGTTAAAATTTATTTCAATCTAACGGTACACTTATAGAAGTTAAATAAATATATTTTATTAGACATTTTTTTGTGTAGTATCGCTGAGTACTTTTTACGAGTTGTGCCGTATTTTGATGAGCCAATGCAACACGCCAAACTGTTATTTACGGGCGAATTTCGCGGAGATTTCTGGAGTACACATATCGCGTGATGTTTGTACTCGTCTTGCGAGTTACTTGTACTTTACGAAGCACAGTTGGATAATAAATATACCATTGAGTATTTTAACGAGTTGTGCCGTATCTTGAGGAGCCCGTAGGGCGAGTTAAAATGTAAAAAACGAATAAAAATACTCAGCGATACTACGCAATAGAACGTCTAGTAAGATATTTATTAGGTATGATGCACGATCCTTCGCAGTAGATAGCGCTATTTATGTAATAGCGAAAATCGGACCCTATCTACTGCGAAGGATCGTGTATCATAAGTATTTAATACCGCAGTTCAAAATATATGAACTTCATATATTCATTGTATCTGATTTATCATCACGGGTTTATTACGAATCAACTTAACGGCCTGCTCCCAGTTGGCTTGTTAGCTCAATTGGTAGAGCGCTGCACCAGTATCGCAGAGGTCAGTGGTTCGAATCCCGTACAGGCCTGATTTTTTTCAGGTCTGATTTCCGCTATTGCATAAATAGCGCTATCTACTGCGAAGGATCGTGCATCATACGTATTTAATACCGCAGTTCAAAATGTATGAACTTCATATATTCATTGTATAAGATATTTATTATCCAACACGCCAAATTGTTATTTCAGTGCTGCGAATTTCGCGGATATTTCTGGAGTACAAATATCGCGTGATATTTATACTCGTCTTAGGCGTTATTTGTACCCTACGGAGTGTCGTTGGATAATAATTAATGAAATTTAAGAGAGGACACGAAAATGTTTTTAATTAGTTCTCGAGCATTGGCAAAACTTAGGCCCGCTCTAACTGATTACTATAGTTAATGTTAGAAAATACAAAACGGTTGCGAAAAAAGACTCAAAAATACGGTAGCAATCATGAGAGTACATAGAAGTCAAACATGTTACAATTCCAAAGGGCAGGAAAACATGTTTGTGATGACTCGTTCAATGTGACATCTCTGTGCTGAAAGTTCTTTTTGTTTGTTTGTTTTCGTACTTAATCTTTTATTTTCCAGAGGCGACTAACAAATAACTTCTTCTTGCAATATCAATTCGCTATCGGAAGTCCAGGTGAAGAGTGATAAGAATAATAAAAATAACCAACTAGAGGTTATCTTGTCATAAAAAACCTAGCTCTGCAAACTCAATCTAAAAGGAAATATATGGTATCTGGACGGGTGAATTATGGATAAGGCACTTAAATCAATTTCAGGTATTTTTCAAACAGCTGCAGTTGTCAGAACTCGCCATCACTCGTGCCCACTCCGTGCGATTTAAATTTTGTGACGCGCTGTTAGAATAAGGTAGGGACCATAGGGACAAGGACGTACGCGTGGAACAGTTCCTTTCGGCTCTGACAGGAAAACATGAAGTAGCGGTAATTAGCGCAGGAAGAGACCCGCTGGGAAGAGTTATTCACAGATTGTTCGCCAAACAAGAGGTTTGTGTCGCGGCAGATTAGATAGACTAGAGCAACATTTCTATAATTTAAACTTTTAAGTTAAAAACACTTAAAAGTGTTTTAATCTACTTATTGATAATGTTTGTAAATGAAAGTAACTGTCTTTTTGTCTTTCATAAAACACGAGATTGCTGTGGACGAATACATCTCTTCAAATAAGCTCATACAATAAAGCCAAAATAGTATTTCTGCTCGATGTGATCACCGTTTTAGGGAACCAACACGAGCTACGAGAATTAATTTTTTCAACCACAACCTAATCAGAATGATTTCCCGCTTAAAACGCGGGTCACAAACTTTTAGTTGGCGCACCTTAATATGTGCCACCCCGCGCGAAGCCCTCTTTTGCAAGACTTCCTTCTAGCGTCATACTACAACCTCCTGAGTTCTCTTCAATGCTATAAAAGTTGCGCTATATCAGTAACCACATGCAGTCTGAGACTGCCTATTTTTCTATCTTATCAAAGTAATATATTATAGTCGTTCTTAATCTGTGGTGATCTTCTCAATCCCTTACCATCCCCGCTTCTTTCTCGTTTACCCTTTCTCTTTTCTTATTTTGCCATCTTCCCTAGTTAATATATTTTAGCTTCCATCATGTTTAAGATAACTTTTCCCGTCTAGAAAAGGACAGCGAATAATGTTATGTAGTCTAATCACGCTACGCTGTTTACTATTTTTACTTTATCTTTGTCAACGGCGGCAACCAGTCCCACCAGCTTAGGACTTTCCACCCCCCACCGTTCGGGAGTACATTTTGAGAGCATCAATTCCCCGTCTCCGCCCCTTGTCTTTTCAATAACGAAGAATGATCTCAATTAGAAATCTATAAGAAATTCTGCTTCGTCATGATAATATTTTACAAGAATAACAGCAGCCTTTTGTAAACCTCAAATGGCAAACTCTCAATTCTTGAGTCAACTGATTAAGATATAAATTCGTTACCAGATCTGTCCTACATTCGTTGGATGTTAAATAATAATAATAATAATAATAATAATAACAATAATAATAATAGTAGTTTATTCACAATTAATCACACACAGAAAGCAAACAAAAACTAACAAAAAGTACATTAACAACAAAAAATACATGAAAAATTGTGAAGGGAGGTAGAGGAGGTTATCCCTTTCTAGTCCACCTCCTTAACACATATGGCAATATTAAAAAATCCTAATTACTTATCTATAAATTCAAAAACTATATATATATATATATATATAGGAAGTCTGTAAGTCGATTTTCGCGTTGAACAGTGCTCAATACGTTGAAGCAGAGCAGAATAAGCTGGAGAGTGAATTAAACCCCTGAAGAGTGAAGCGATTCACGAAACAGGCTTGTCGGGAAATGTAGTTACGTCCTTTTTTCCTCTCATAATATATATATATATATATATATACAATTGGGGATAATTATATAATAAAAGTTTAAAATGGTAATTAGTATAAATCGTGTTTTAAGAAAATTCATTAACTAGCCTATTTCTAAAAGTTCTTAAGTCTTTTGCTTCAGCGGTGTCTTTTCTTAAATTGTTCCACAAATTAACAATGTGAAGAAAGAAAGAGTTTATAGCAATTTAACTTAGCAGATTTCGTCTTAAGCTTGAAGCGATGGTTGGATCTCAGCGGTCTGTATTTGTCCGCAAAGCTAAGGAATTCGTATGGATTCAGACAGTTCAGTCCATTTATTGTCTTGTAGCATTCAGTGAGTGATGATAAAGTTCTACTTTTTTCTAATGATGGCCATTTAAGTCGTTTCAATCGATCTTCATACGACATATCATTTGCAGTTATACCAAGCGTAAATCTGGAAGCTCTTCTTTGGACTTTTTCTAGAGTAGCAATATCTCTCTTTAGATGTGGCGACCATACTGGGGAACTGTATTCAAGGATTGGCCTTACAAGACTTTTGTACAATTTAGAGAACAAGTCCGGGTTTTTCGGTCCAACAATCCGTCTAACAAAGCCAAGAACACTGTTAGCTTTGTTTGCACATTTGGTGGCTTGTAGGTTCCATGACAGATTTGACGTGATATTAATACCAAGATTTTTTGTTTCGGACACTGAATTTAATCTGTTACCATATAAGTGATATTCGGGACATGATGTCTTCTTTGAGATTCGCATTACTTCATACTTGGTTGTATTAAAGCTTAACTGCCAATCAATGCTCCATTGTTCGAGTGCATTCAGATCGTTCAGTAATATTTGGGTGTCTTCGTGAACATTTCCAAGGGCCTTTTTAACTTTCATATCTTCTGCGAATAATTTCGATTGAGATTCTATGTTCCGCGTGATGTCATTAATGTAAATAGGGAACAATATCGGTCCTGATACGGTTCCCTGCGGCACACCGGATAGGACAGCTGTCCAGGATGAATAATGACCTCGGAGTACAACACGCTGTGAACGGTTTGTCACGAAACTCCTTACCCACGATAGTAGCGGGTCTCTAATACCATATATGCATGTAGTTTTAATAATAAACGTTCATGTGGGACAGAGTTGAACGCTTTCACAAAATCCAAAAATACAACATCTGTAGGAAGCCCACTGTTTCTATTGTGAGCCCAATCATGAAAGACTGTTAAGAGCCGAGACAAGTAAGATTTTCCCTTCATGAATCCAAATTGATTAGGGATAAAAATGCTCTTAGTTATCCAAAATTCCACTAGGTGTTGTCTTACAATTTTCTCACACACTTTGCAAAGAATTGAAGTCAATGAGACTGGGCGGTAATTTTTACGGTTATTTTTAGCGCCTTTTTTGTGTAGCGGGATAATGTCAGCTTGCTTCCAGCAATCGGGTACCTTGCCTAGCGAGAACGACAAATTGAAAATCTTACGAACTGAAATAGCTAACGTATCTGCACAATTTTTTAGTCTCAATGGGTGAATTTCATCCGGCCCAGGAGAATTGCGCGGTTTAGCTCTTTCAGTAACTTGGTGGCTTCAACAACGGAGCATTGAAGAAAACTAAGACTATCGTCTGTAATGATCTGCTCGAATGATAGAATATTCTCTAGGTCTTCTCGAGTGAAGACCGATACGAAGAATTCATTCATTCAGAAATATCACGTTCCTCAGTTAATGTGCTTCCATTATCCATCTTGATAACAGTCAGATCACTGGACCCTTTACGCTTTGAATTGACGGAGTTCCAAAAGACCTTACACTCTTTTTTGTCCTGTATATTGCTTGCTAAGTCCTTCAACTATTCCCACCGGATTGTCACTCGCTTTGGCCTTCTTGTAAAAACGTTTCTTTTTACGAGCAACTTTAATTATGTCATTTGAAATCCACGGGGCGCAGCAATTTTTCTTCTTGCCTTTCTTGGGAACACACTGGTCGACTGCAGCGTTAAAAAGATCAACTCATGCATTCCATACTTCATTTATGTCATTCGAAGCAAATACACATTCCCATGGCATATGTTTGAACAATTCATTCAAGCCTGACCAGTCGGCCCTCTCAAAATTATGAAACTCTTTTATAGAACATTTTCTTTGATAAGGATTAACGTTTGCTTTGAATGTAACGATGTTATGATCAGATATTGGTTCTCCAACCTCTCCATCTGAAACCATTTCGCTGTGATTAGTTAGGATAAGATTCAGTATATTGTCACCTTTTGTAGGCTGTCGGACCATTTGGTTTAAAAAATTATCAGATAATATATCAGAGAAAAGCTCATAACTAAATGAGTAGTTCAAGGATAAATTGTTCTTCCAATCGATATCTTTTAAATTGGAATCACCTGCCAGCATGATGTTTGATAGGTGCCACAAAGATTTTAGATTTCTCTGGAGTTTTTCTGGGCATTTCGAATCACTAGATGGTGGTCTATAAAACACTCCAAACACAAATGACTTGTCCCTTGAATAATGAATATCGATCATCAAAAGTTCAGCATTGTTACCTTCCAATATATCACGTACATTGCAAATGATGTTCTCATTGATAGCAACTAACACACCGTCTTCTTTGCGATTTCGATCTTGTCTGTAGACCCGATACTTCTGTGGAAATAATTCGGATGATCTGGTGGAATCGTCCAGGCGAGTCTCAGTGACCGCTATAATATTAAAGTTTCTTGAATAAACATCAGCTTCGAGGAATGCAGACTTGTTCACTAAATTTCTAGCTTTAAATAAAGCAACTTTAAGTTGTTGGTTTGGGCCTGGATTTGGTTCTATGTCTCCTCAAAGCATCAGTAAACTTAATAAAAAGCTTGATTAGATGCCGTAATCGAAGCGACGCCATCTTGTAAGTTTGGAGTAGAGTTGAATATCGAAGTCTAGAGCGCACCAAATACTAGTCGTGGTCGAATCTTGAATGACTGAGAGTGTAAAAACACTGTTGCCAGCATTTTTTGGAGGAAAATCAGTCGAAAGAGTCCACAGAATATAAATCAAAAGATACTTTGGGAAGATAGCTCTGAACCGTGCCATTGCGCAATCACCGTAAATAGGAGAAAATGAGCATACGTCAGAACGATACCTGCCTTCTATAAAAACTCAACCTTTTTCCTAAAGTTGTTTCTGTCTTGATTCAGGTAGCGAAGTTGCCGCTGAAATATTTAACAGTTTTGAGAGCAATGACTCTTTCCGAGTGAGAAGAAAATAGATATTTTTATCGGGAGACAAATTAAAGCAAAAGCAAAAATAGTTGAACGGTTATTTAAAGTGATTTGTATCTTAGTCTCGATTAACTTAAGCGAAACTTTGGCGCTTCAGATAACACAATTAACAAAATACATAGCAGTTACGACTCTTTGAGTTTCTTAGTAGGTTGGTTTCTTTGATCTTTGCAGAGAGAATTCATTCCTGGCGGGTGATTATCTCACAACGGTTAAACAATAAAAATCATAATTGTTGATGAACTGAGTTTTATTTACATTCAAAGGATTACAGTTGATTTCTGACATAAAAACCTTTAACCCTAAAGTCAGGCAAAGAAATGGTCATATATGAATTTGGAATGTTCCTGATGACTTCAAAACTTTATCAGGCCATATCTCTGTGTGACTAGAAACTTATCGACCGACCAAGGGTTCATATGTACTTTATGTATTGAGAACAAGTGGGGTGGAGTTTTTTTCAGAGGCCTTGTCAAATAGCTACAACCCTAGATGATACAACAACAATTTTGTCAAAAGAATCAACCATGCGACAAAGTTTTCTCTATACAATATGTTAAACAGTTCTTCAAGTTATGGTGTGTTAAATACATGGTAAAGATAGAGGAGATTTTAGCGACCACAGAACTTTCAATCCACGTTTACCGTCAACTACGAAATGTGGAGTTTATCGTGTACACTCTTATCAGTGTGTCACTGATGACATAAAATCCAGTTCAGATCTTTTTACTGAAGATAGAAAACTGCCATCTTCAGTTGTTATGGCTGCATAACCGTTCTGCAAAATAGAATATATAGTTGATCCTTCTCAGCCTAATATCAGTATGTGTATTCTCCATACTGTTCTATTTACATTTCCTATGACATTTCCATATGATCAGTTCCTTACTTCTCATGAGCTTAATGTTTGATTCAGCAGTAATACTTGCTGGAGAATTTAGATGGTAGTCACCCTGAGATGTTAAAGGGTGTGGCGCTCCGTTAGTTTTAAAGTCTGTCAGTCTTTCTTGGTTTTGAAGACTAAGAGGACAACTACTTTGATTACTTCCGCTCATTTAAAATCAGTTTCTTTGTTCATTTCAATCTCAATAATAGGTGTAACAGATTCGGTGAAATGTCGATCAAAACCGTTATTGATTTACTCGGGGATCAATCGTGTGACGTCAGAGTGCTCAGACTGCTGTACAGATTGTGAGTCTGCTGTCTGAATGAAAACAGAAGAGTGGCGAATGTTCCTTTCCGAAAGTACAAATCTTAAAGAACGCCGTCTCGCATGTAAAGCCAAACGTGGATATTAGAGCTTTTTATCTGTCTGTCTGTAGCAGGCTCTCGGTCATTCGTTTCTCAGATAACCGCAAACGGTCGTTTGTGGTTAACTCGCCTTTTCGCTCGTCTTTGCTGACTGGAGACTGGAGCCGACTTCTTAGGTCTGCATCCACCTCCAACCTCCCCTGAGACTTATTATTAATATATACTCTTTTAGTTTTCTTTGACAACAGGACTATGATCGCTTGAGATCTTAGCCGCACCTCTAACTGGCTAAAATCTATTAGTTTAGTCGAGCTTAAGGATTAAATGGTTAAATAAGACAAACAAGAAGTGGAACCTTACGTGAAATGTTCTTTATGCTTTCAGTTCGGTGATTATATTTTTGTTTCAAATTTCGATCTCCTTTGACGGGATGTCCATTGTTTCGTACTGATATCGATTCTTTTCTATAGGTTCCAGCTTTACTGATTTAATTTTTCAGCTTGAAAAATGGTGAAGTAAAAACGGTAGAGTGAAAGAAAAGCGATCCCGTGAAAAATCCACAGTGATTGGGCGAACAGCCACTTTAAAAAAAACAACAAAAACAAGAACAAAAATTGCCAAAACCGAAATCTTGGCATCTGAGCTAACTTACTTACCTATACTGATTAAAAAAATGCAAATTTGCGACAAAAAGAGGGGTGAGATGAGATCTCAGAAACAGAACTAGTTCTGTTGACCAGGCCTTGTGTGAGGAGGCAGTAACTCTATTAATTCCATTGTTACTACTCTTCCTCAATACTTACTTAGGCTGCGTAGTTTTCAGTGTTTAGTTTCTTATTTCGAAAAAAACCTCAACGTCGGATGGAGTAAAATAATATGCTCCTGTGAAAAATCCACAGTTTTCGCCCGAATAGCCCGAGGGGTTGGAGTAAGTCTGGCCACACTCAGTATATGAATGTTGATTGCTGTTAGCGTTATCGTATATCCGGATGTCATGTCCCACACCAAAAGTTGGTCCGTGGGAGGAACATCTGTACATGGCGTGCTGCTGGTTTTGGTATTGTGTCAGCTTCACAGGATTGTATCCGTTGGCGTTGTAAAGAGAGAAAACAAAAGCTTTGCTGGCTGAAGAATAAGCACAGGGACCTAAAATAAAGAGTTAAGGACTGATCATTATTTGTCACCTTGGGGAGGGGAAGGGAGGGGGGGCTAAGACTTGGGGAGGCGGATCACATAGTTTTCAAGACAAAAAAGGGGGATCAGTCATCACTGAGAGGCACTAAGGCGGGGGACCATGAAAAAAGGAGAAAATATCTGAAGCGATGGGATCAATTTATCACCTTTTTGATGATCTCGTATTTATTGGCTTTGTATAATTAATGGTGGCTTTTTTTTTGTTTTTCTTTGGATTAACTACGAGGACTATAAGACAAGGAGCAATTTTATGATTGAGAATTTCGCGCCGGTGTGTTCAGTAAAAACGTTTGAAACTATGCGAACGTAAAAAAGTTTTCATGATGAAGAATTCAACTAGAACCGAGCAACTTAATTTGTTTAAGTAAAAAAATTAAAAAACATAAGAGCATATTTTTACCTTTTAAAAGGAGCACTTCAAATATGGTCCAAAGTATTTTTGAAAGACATAATACATACCCCAAGGAGAGAATTAACTAAACATCCTTTGTCTCAGCTCTCCAATGCGAATAATGTACAAAACAAAACATGTAGAAATACCACGAAATAGGAATGCCAGAGTTGAATCAAATCAAAACGAATCATCAAAAATCAAATCAAATCCGGAACAAAACTTTTAGGTTAAAACGCGTCCCGAACGCGTTTCAAGCCATTTAAGAGTTTGTCTACTTCGAAAACACTTGTCACAGTCTACAGTGATATTTTTTTGTTCTAAGATGCACTCATTGGTACAAGAAAAGTCCATGACTAATCGATCTGTTATCTGTTTTACATGTGAGAGATGTTTGCTTGTCTGTTACTCACTGCTTGTCCAGGACACGTCAGTATATCCACCAAAGATATAGCTGTTCACTTTGATGATTGTCACGGTGGGTCCCTTCCCATCACAGTTACTGTGAAATGTCGAAGCTGCCCAACCGTCAGTCTTCGCGTGCCAACACCTCACAAACCTGCTCCGTTCTTTACTGATAAGGACTGGGTCCAAATACGAAAACAGCACCTTCAAGTACTTGTTGTAATCAAGGCTTCGAATTATGTCGGACAAACCGAGGCCTGAGGAGGGAGACACGAAAAGTAAAATTTACAGTTGGCTAAATAAATGGATCAGTTCTTATAGTTCTTGTTGGTGGAGTCGCATCAGAGCTCGGAATCCGAAGGTCTGAGGTTCGATTTAAAATGCCAAATTGGAATATTATCTTTGTCCCACGCTCGTGAGAAAACAAAAAGAAACTTTCTCATTTCTTTACCGAGCTCAGATTAAAACTTACCATCTTTCTTATTCTATTTACAAAGGAGGATGTTATTCCTTGTTTCACGACCATGAGAGTTTTCCACGAAGACTCGAGCCCAAGATCTTCTCATTCACTGCGCGAAGTGCTTACCACGCATGTGATCCCATTTAAACTCAAAATTTCCTGGTGAGTTTAATTTGTAAATACTACGACTAAATTCCACATAAGCACAGATTTTTAATTTTTTGTAATACTGAGAAACAAAAAGGGCAAAATACCGACTTAATCCGGGCTGAACTGTCTGATTCGGCCCAACTCGGTGATTCAAAATTGATTAATTTAATGGCAAGAAATGGATGTAGATCGATTTTTTCCCTAATTTAGGTTATATACCCTGATACTCCGAAACTTAGAATCAGATTGTTCTCTATTGCTGCCACAATAATCTGAATAGTATTTCGCTGCTGTATATAGTTCAGCGCATGCGCTTTTAAGCGGTATCGCTGAACGTTGCCACAGATTTATTTAAAGCTTATGTAATTTGTTTTTTCGTACATTAACGATAGGCTATTAAGTGTTTTAGTACATTAATTTACCTATTTCAAAGAAAACTTCAATGTCAGATGGAGTAAAATGACGACTTCCTGTGAAAAATCCACATTGTTCACTCGTCGAATAGCCCGGGGGGTTGGAGTACGTCATGCCGCATTCAGTATAAGAGTGTCCATAACGGTTTGCATTATCGTATATCACGATATCATATCCAGTACCAAAAATGGGTCCGTAAGAGGAACATCTGTACACGGCGCAGTGCTGGTTTTGGTATTGTGTCAGCTTCACAGGATTGTATCCTTTGACGTTATAGAGAGAGAAGATGAATGCTTTACTGTCGTAAGAACAACCTGCACAAGAACCAGCTGAAATAGAAGAACAATGTAGTCGTGCGTTTAGAAGTTCGAAGAAAACATGAACCCCATGAAAGGGGGAAGGGATCATTTTTATCCTGGCCAAGACGGGTAATTTTTTTTTCAAGCTAGAGGTTTATGAAAGGGAAGGAGAGATTGTACGAGTTTGGCCATAGAAACAAGCACGAATAAGAATTATGGAAGATTTGAAGGGTCACTCTGAAGAACAGCGAGTATGACCTTTTGAAACTTTTGAGTCTCAGTGTTGTTGCCGATTGCTATATGTTTTAAGATGTTATGTTGTTTTGCAGGTGTATCAAGTGGCAAACATTTCAGTTGATGATATATGTGTGAAAAAACAAAAACACGAAAATGAAATGGTAAAGGCTTGAAGCTCATAGCAGAGGAGCATTGTTCAAAAATTCATCGAGCACCCCCTCTACTCTCTCAAACTCCCAAAAGGACCAGGATTGATTTGATGGAATCATCTCATCCTTCTAAAATAGTTTGATATACCTACCTCCGCCCCAAGACACGTCAGTATATCCACCAAAGATGTAGTCGTTCACTTTGATGATTGTCACTGTGGGTCCCCTCCCATTGCAGTTGCTGTGGAATGTCGATGCGGCCCAGCCGTCTGTGTTAGCACGCCAACACCTCAAAAAGTCAGTACGGAATGCCCTGGGAAGAACTGGGTCTAAAAATGAAATCAGCTTTCCCAAGTATTTGTTGGGGTCCAGACTTCCAAGAATATTAGATGTACCAAGGCCACCTGTGTTCGTGAACAAAGCTCGAATGTGAACTATAATTACAGACGTCATAGAATAAAGAAAGATGTTATTCCTTCTTTAACCGCGGTGGGAGTTTTGCCAAGAATAATCGCGCCCCAGATCTTCTTACTCACAGTGTGAGGTGCTCACCATGTAATCCTATTGAAACTCAATATTTCCCCGTGAATCTGCAAATATAGCAACTAAATTCCATGAAAGCACCGATTCTCAATTGTATGTAAAACGGAGAAAGGAAAAGCGAAAATGTACCGAATTCAGCCGGATTTGATCAGACTCATTGATTCAAATTTAATGGCAAAACATACAATTTCTTCCCTGATTTAGTTGATATACAGCGAGAAATAATTCCATCGCCATTGTTGCAACAACAATCTGAATAGTATTTCAGGACATGCGCTTTTAGTATCGCTGAACACTGTCACGGATAAAAGCTTATGTATTCATTTTTCGCACATTAATGATAGGCTTTTCAATGTTTTCGTACATTAATTTACCTATTTCAAAGAAGACTTCAATGTCAGATGGAGTAAAAGGGCGACCTCCTGTGAAAAATCCACATTGTTCACTCGTCGAATAGCCCGGAGGGTTGGAGTACGTGTAGCCGCATTCGGTAAAAGAGTATCCATTGCGGTTAGCATTATCGTGTATCAGGATATCATGTCCTGTACCAAAAATGGGTCCGTAAGAGGAACATCTGTACACGGCGCAGTGCTGGCTTTGATATTGTGTCAGCTTCACAGGATTGTATCCTTTGACGTTATAGAGAGAGAAGATGAATGCTTTACTGTCGTAAGAACAACCTGCACAAGAACCAGCTGAAATAGAAGAACAATTAGTCGTGCGTTTAGAAATTTCACACAAACATACATACTTTGTTACAACTTCCCCAAAGAGGAAATACAATTAAGGTAAAAATTAATTATACAATTAAGCTAAAAATTATATATCAGACTTAAAATAGAGCAATGACTTAAATAGCGGAAGTGCTAAGGTTACTTAAGACGCGAGACCTAAGGCGGCGTTTAAACACATTAACCGATTCACAAAGTTTAAGATCGTTAGATAAGGAATTCCATAAAGTAACTGCTCTATAGAAAAAGGTCCTTTGGCCACTTGCATTTCTAAATCGAGGTATGTTAAGCATTTGAGAACTTCGCGTTCTACGATTTGTGACATCACATCGCCTAATGAATTGTGTAGATAAATATTCAGGAGCACAACCAGTTAGACACTTAAATGACATTACGGCATCACGGTAGTAAAGATGCTCCTTTACTGGCATCCAGCGTAGTTCCTTTAAAGTTGGAGACACATGATCGTATTTCTTCTTCCACTTACTATGCGGCAGGCAAAATTCTGGACTGTCTGTAACATTTTAAAATTTTTTTGAGAAGTATTACTCCAAACGCATGAGCAATAAAATAATTTACTGAAAACGAGTCATAATTAATAATAATTTAGGACTGTTTGTCAAAAGAGTGCTTAACTCTATTGATTTGAGCTAAACGTGACATGCACGAAGAAACTGTTTCTAGAATATGATTTCCGAAAGTTAAGTTTGGATCCATAATTACACCGAGGTCTTTAGCGGTTGTTGCAGGCACAAGATCTTTCCCGAAAAGGGACAGATTAAAATCATCATTCACTTTTGCAATGTTTTGTCTGCTTCCAAAGATCATTAGTTTCGTCTTGTCTGGGTTCAAAAGTAGTTGGTTATTAAAGCACCAGTTCCGTATTTTAAGCAGATCCTGATTTATTTTATCCCTGGCCCCTCTCTCCTCGTAGAGTGCAAAGGATAACAGAAGTTTGGTGTCATCAACATAGCATTGTGGGGAGCAGAACCGTGGGATTGACGGTAAGTCATTAAACACGAAGGCGCGCTATAAAATGAGCCTTAGGTCCCACTGGACCATTTGTCAATCAACCGTCGTGTGATGTAGAACTCTTAGAGTCAAGTCAGCTTGAGCTAAAGCTACTCCAAAGCAGTGAAAAGCGGGCGCAGTCCTCAAAATTGTTTTATGTCTTCATCACATTACAAGAATATTTGAGATTTGTATTTCCTTTCTCCAATGGAAACTGTCTTTATTTGTGGCGGTAAATTTGAGATCGAAGTAGGTGGTTCGCGCGTGACCTCATGCCACCATGCTGGTGGAAGTAAACAATAGATATCTCATTAGCTCCTTTTGTTCGGCTACCAGCATTTAAATTTGACCCGCACACGTCAACGGGGAGTGACAAATGAGCCTAGGTCTTCCCAGGGAAGACCTCCTTATATAGCGCGCCTTCGTGTTTAACGTAAATGCTGAACAAGAGCGGGCCGAGTATACTTCCTTGAGGTACGCCATTTCTTACTTGCATGCGATCTGACAGAGTAGAGTTGATGCGTACAACTTGGTGACGTGCTGACAAATAACTTCGGAACCATTGTAAAGCATTTGTAGATGCACCGACATCCTGCAGTTGAGCCAGAAGAGTGCCGTGGTGTAAGCTATCAAAGGCCTTGCTCATATCAAGGAGGACTGCTGCAGTTAATTGCTTGTCGTCAATAGCACACAGTATTTGATCGGTGGTGTGAATCAGTGTAGTCTCGGTTGAGTGGTGTTGTTTATTCCTACTTTGCTTTGATGTTAAACGCTCCTTTGAGACTAGATAGGTTGTGAATTGATTAAAGGCTGCTCTCTCACAAACCTTTGACAGCACTGGCAGAAGAGAAATGGGCCTATTGTTATTCGGCACCTCGTGATCTCCACTTTTCAGAACTGGTGTCACCTCGGCTAGCTTCCACGCATCTGGGAATGTATTGGTGGTAAACGAGGCGTTAATGATGGACGTGAGAGAAGGCAGAATTGCGGGAAGGCAATCTTTGATAACTCTTACCGGAATTTTATCGATACCAGGCGCCTTGTTTGTTGCCATCGAATTAACAATGGCTTGTGCTTGTTTGCACTCTATAGGATTAAAGGTAAATTGTTTAAAAATGCAAATGATCTCGGAATGAACGGATTGTTGTTGAGCTCAAAGTTAAATTTTAACGCTAAATCTCTGATTTTCTTGACTGTATTATCGCCAACGCCTGCGAAAAAGGAATTGAATTCGTTTGCCACAGTTTTTTCATCTTTACTGTAGGTTATTTGTGTTTTGACTTATTAGGTATGCATGAACGGATTGTTTTCCAGATAGAGTTCGTGTTGTTTTTATTGTTTTTAATCTGCTCCATCACAAATTCTCTTTCCGCAACTCTGATTTCTTTTTTAACCTCGCGTTTAAGATTTCTATATGCAGACTAGGCATAAGGATCGTTGGTCTTTCGTGCTATTTTTCTCCAGTCTTCTCTTGCTTTCATCAATTGCCTAATCTCATCTGTCACATAAGGGAGTGGTCTTCCACGTATTTTGATCTTTTTGATGGGTACATGTCTATCCACTATATCACAAAATAATTCGTTAAACGCAAACAGTTTATCGTTGACATCATCAAAAATATCAAAGACTGACCAAGGGGCTTGTTCGATATCCTTGTAAAATGCCTTAGGTTGATAATGTTGAAAGCACCTGGTAGTGATGTACACAGGCTTGGGTCGCTGTTTCTTTAGCCGGAGTATGGCATACACTAAATCGTGGTCGCTGACTGAGCTCTCAATAACTCAAAAAGCTAGAGTCGCTCTCGGCTATCGCCTCGAGCGACTCTTACGCTTCTTTCGTGCTTAGCAACCTCCCGCGTGCATCCATAACTCGATAGTGTACGCTGTGGTGTCTACCATTTGTTAATTATGGAAGATTTGAGGGGTTACTCTATAGAAAAGCGAGTAAAACATTTTGAAACTATTGAGTCTCAGTGTTGTTGCCGATTACTTTATGTTTTAAGATGTAATGTTGTTCTGCAGGTGTAACAAGTGGCAAACATTTCAATTGATGATGTGTGAAAAAACCAAAACACGAAAATAAAATGATAAAGGCTTGAAGCTCATAGCAGAGGAGCATCGTTCAAAAATTCATTGAACACCCCCTCCACTCTCTGAAACTCCTAAGGGAACCAGGATTGATCTGATGGGATGATCTCATCCTTCTTAAAAAGTTTGATAAACCTACCTCCGCCCCAGGACACTTCAGTATATCCACCAAAGATATAGTCGTTCACTTTGATGATTGTCACTGTGGGTCCCCTCCCATCGCAGTTGCTGTGGAATTTCGATGCCGCCCAGCCGTCTGTCTTAGCGTGCCAACACCTCGCAAAGTTGGTACGGGATATACTTGGAAGAACTGCGTCTAAAAACGAAATCAGCTTTCCCAAGTACATGTTGGGATCCAGGCTTCCAAGAATATTAGATGTACCAAGACCACCTGTGTTCGTGAACAAAACTCGAATGTGAACTATAATTACAGACGTCATAGAATAAAGAAAGATGTTATTCCTTTTTTCACTGCCGTGGGAATTTTACCACGAAGAATCGAACCCCAGATCTTCTTCCTCACAGCGTGAAGTGCTCACCATACGATCCCATTTAAACTCAAGATTTCCCCGTGAATATAACCTGCAATTATATCAACTAAATTCGACGAAAGCACAGATTCTTAATTGTATGTAAAACGGGGAAACGAAAAGCGAAAAAGTACCGAATTTATCCGGATTCGATCAAACTCACTGATTCAAATTTGATGGCAAAACATGCAATTTCTTCTCTGATTTAGTTGATATATGGTTGGGTTTCAGATGACGTCACAAGCTTTGCTGAAGTTAGTGTCCGCCATGTTGGTGTCCCTCGGGTGTCAAATTTATGAATAATTAGTCGATTTCTATAGTGAAGCCCTCTCTCTTATCGCCGTATTATTTCGCCAACTACATGAATATCCAGGAAGAAGAAAGCGATAAAAGTATCTGGCATTCATCTTAAGGTATCCCAGTGCTCTCTGAGTATGCCGAAAGCTTGGAGAGTTGGAAGGAAAGATGTTTGCAAAAGATCTCGGTCATTGGGGTTGACCCTGCAAGCATACCAGCCGAGAAGTTCAGTCCAAAATGCTTGCCTCCTGTGGAAGCGTCGGACTTGCTGAGTTACCTCGTTCTTGAGACCAGCTTCTACACCAAGAGGCAGTTCAAGGCGTTCAAGAGTCTAGAGGCGTTTAATCAAATGGTGTCGGGATTTGTAACCTCAGTTGTAGGCAAAGTAATCGCCGGCAAGTATACCGTGAGAGCACGAGTTTGGCATTCACAGCATATGAATGATCCTTTAGTGAACATTTGGGTCATTTCCGAAAACGATGGGACTATTTTGTCAGCCCATTGCTTGGGATGCAAAGCTGGACTGGCTGAGTCATGCTCACATATCGCGAGTGTTTTATTTGTGTTAGAGGCAACTACTAGAATTCATGGCAAGGTCGCTGGCTGTCACGAAAACTCAGACACCGAAAACTCAGGTCCCGCGAAGTGTTCTCCAAGCTTCCGAAGTGCTCCATAATTCGTTAGTGCATAGCATAAAGCATGAACCAATTTTTTTATAATATAACCGGTGGAATAATGCAACAAATCCGACGCGAAAGACGAACAACAATATCAAGAGTGATTCTTCAGTGAGGCGAATCGTGACGGCGCTGATGCCGAGTCTTCTTTCGCGTTGTTTTTCTCTTTCTGCCTCATTTAAGAACTCTTGCCCAAGGGTCGCAAAATTGTCTTCGTTTTGGGACTGATGGGCCGAGTCTCTGTTTGTATCCATTATTATCGCGAAATATTTAAGAATTTTAACAGAGCGACAACAAGGATCTGTGCGACGAAGTACAAAAAGGTAAACAAACGTCCCTTTCGGCTCGTCAAAATCACGCTACATTTTAATACTTTGGTGTTGGAGCGAGCGCATTTGATCCCGTTAACTGCGAATGAAAAGTTCAAAATTAACGGGAAAAATGGAGGAAATCTAAGCTAAATGAAGTCTTGTGTCACTCTAAAATGTTTTAATACTCAACCATCGGACGATTTTGCGAAACGTGCAACTTGCGGCCTTGCTTTTGCTGCTTCAGTTGGATGAAGACCCAAAAGGTCAAAATACACGAGGGATTACCAGGAGTGATCATGAGTCGAGTTTATCTCTTGAATTTTCGAGGAGTCTGAGTTTTCGGGGTGTGAGTTTTCGTGACACCCCAAGCTTACTTGCACTCAGGTAAAATGCTCATGGATTTTGCCGACATAGGTCAATGAAGTGCCGTATGCGAGTGCTAAAGACATCGATTTCTCATCGGCTAAGAAGCTCAAAGAAAAGCTCGACCAAAAAATCGAGGATCTACAACAGCCGCAAGCCTCGAACAATACAACAACTTCTAGTTCCTCCTGTTCTTCCCCTTGATTTTTTGTGATGATCTTAGGTATAGCGCATTAGATCATATATATAATGAATTTTGCGCTATAGAAATAAAAAAATTATTAAATTATCACACGAAAAAATCCTTAGTCTTTATGCCTTCCACTTTTGCTCGAACAGCCAACAATAATGCATAAAACCATCCCTTCTTTCTCACATGAACTCTTCGTTAGATACGGTTTGTTTACGCTCGAGGGACACCAAGATGGCGGATAGTAACTGTTGCTAGGGTATTGGTCACGTGGGTGAAACCCAAGGATACTGAGATATAATTCTATCTCCACTGTTGTCTCAATAACCTGAATAGTATTTCGCTGCTGTGTATGGTTAAGCGCTTGCGCTCTTAGAATCGCTGGGGCATGCCACGAATAAGAGTTTAGGTATTTAGTCATCGTATGCAAGCGACAAGTTTTAAAGTATTTTTTAACAATAATGTACCTGTTTCAAAGAAAACTTCAATGTCAGATGGAGTAAAAGAATGTGCTCCTGTGAAAAATCCACAGTTCCAGCCCGAATAGCCCGAGGGGTTGGAGTAGGTGTAACCACATCTAGAATAAGAGCGTTGATTGTTCCCTGAGTCATTTGATATGTAGATATCATGTCCCGAACCAAAAGTGGGCCCATAGGAGGAACATCTGTACATGGCGTGTTGCTGGTTTTGGTATTGTGTAAGCTTCACCGGATTGTATCCTTTGACATTGTAAAGAGAGAAAACAAAAGCCTTGCTGGCTGAAGAATAACCACAGGGACCTACAATGAAAAGGGTTAAGGACTGGTCACTATTTGTCACCTGGGGAAGGGGAAGGGGGGGGGGGGGAGCGAAGAATTTTTATAACATAACCAAAGTAAAGCGCTCGCTCTGATTGGTCAATTTAGCGTTCCCCATTTTCCCATGGGTGTACGCTGCTGACGTGAGCAAATGCAAAGACTATTTTTTCGCGCGCGCTTGTTTTTTTCTAGTCACGTAAGATTTGTTAAATAAAACGGAAATCTTTAGCTACAATGTATCAATGTTATGTTATAAAACAAATGGTAAACACCACAGCGTACACTATTGAGTTATGGATGCGCTTGGGAGGTTTGCTAAGCACTCAAGAAGCTAGAGTCGCTCTCGGCTATCGCTTCGCGCGACTCTTACGCTTCTTTCGTGCCTAGCAACCTCCCGCGTGCATCCATAACTCAATAGTGTACGCCGTGGTGTTTACCATTTGTTAATTGGGGGAAGGATTACATGGATTTTAAGAAACCAGAGGGGGGGGATTAAAGAAAACTCCAATGTCAGATGGAGCAAAATTATATGCTCTTGTGAAAAATCTGCAGTTTCCAGTCGAATAGCCCGAGGGGTTGGAGTAGGTGTAGCCGCAATCGGTATAAGATTGTTGATTGCTGTTAGTGTCATTTGAAATACAGTCTGCCAGAGTAACATCTGTACATTGCGTGTTGCTGGTATCGGTATTGTGTAAGCTTTACAGGATTGTATCCTTTAGCGTTGTTAAATGAGAATAAAAAGGCTTTGGTGGCGTACCACCAAACACAGGAACCTAAAACTCACATTCACAACGCTGCATTATGACTGGCCGAGAAAACTCACGGTATCATTTTTTATCAATGAGCGATAAATCTTAAAACAATCTTGATTTAACCGTTCTTAAATCCAAGTGGATTCTAAAGTCTTGGTATATCGTGTTTTTCCAGCGACTTGGGTAGCTGTTTTTCTTAGCCTTTATTTTGATTGGCTCGTTCTAATTAACCTGGGTTTGGTTTTGCGACCCATAGTAAATGCTGTATTGATAGTATACATATCTGGATCATTAACCAAATGCTACAGTAGTAATATAGCATTGCTATAAATTTTATTGTTTCAAAACTTACTTGGCGACCTCCAGGACACGTCAGTATATCCACCAAAGATGTAGTCGTTCACTTTGATGATTGTCACTGTGGGTCCCCTCCCATCGCAGTTGCTATGGAATGTCGATGCGGCCCAGCCGTCAGTCTTAGCGTGCCAACACCTCAAAAAGTCAGTACGGGATGCACTGAGAAGAACTGGGTCTAAATATGAAATCAGCTTTCCCAAGTATTTGTTGGGGTCCTGACTTCCAAGAATATTAGATGTACCAAGGCCACCTGTGTTCGTGAACAAAGCTCGAATGTAAACGATAATTACAGACGTCATAGAATAAAGAAAGATGTTATTCTTTCTTTCACCGCCGTGGGAGTTTACCGAGAAAAATCGAGCCCCAGATCTTCTTACTCACAGCGTGAGGTGCTCACCATGTGACTATTCGATATTGTATTTAAAACGGAGAAAGGAAATTAAGCGAAAATGTAATTTAATGGCAAAACATGCAACTTCTTCCCTTATTTAGTTGATATACGGTGAGAAATAATTCTATCGCCACTGTTGCCACAATAATCTGAATAGTATTTCAGCGCATGCACTGTTAGTATCGCTGAATATTGTCGTGGATTTAAGCTTATGTATTCATTTTTCGTACATTAACGATAGGCTGTTAAGTGTTTTCGTGCATTAATTTACCTATTTCAAAGAAGACCTCAATGTCAGATGGAGTAAAACGGCGACCTCCTGTGAAAAATCCACATTGTTCACTCGTCGAATAGCCCGGAGGGTTGGAGTACGTCATGCCGCATTCGGTATAAGAGTATTGATTACGGTTAGCATTATTGTATATCAAAATATCACATCCAGCACCAAAAATGGGTCCGTAAGAGGAACATCTGTACACGGCGCAGTGCTGGTTTTGGTATTGTGTCAGCTTCACGGGATTGTATCCTTTGACGTTATATAGAGAGAAGATGAATGCTTTACTGTCGTAAGAACAACCTGCACAAGAACCAGCTGAAATAGAAGAACAATGTAGTCGTGCGTTCAGAAGTTCGAAGAAAACATGAACCCCATAAAAGGGGGGAGGAATCACTTTTTATCGTGGCCAAGACGAGTAGTTTTTTCTCAAGCTAGAGGTTTACGAAAGGGAAGAAGAGATTCTACGAGTTTGGGTGTAGAAACGGGCACGTGTAAGAATTATAGAAGATTTGAGGGGTTACTCTAAAGAAAAGTGGGTATAACTTTTTGAAACTTTTGAGTCTCAGTATTGTTGCCGATTGCTTTATGTTTTAAGATGTTATGTTGTTTTGCAGGTGTATCAAGTGGCAAACATTTCAGTTGATGATATATGTGTGAAAAAACCAAAACTCGAGAATAAAATGATAAAGGCTTGAAGCTCATAGCAGAGGAGCATCGTTCAAAAATTCATCGAGCACCGCCTCCACTCTCTCAAACTCCCAAGGGAACCAGGATTGATCTGATGGGATGATCTCATCCTTCTTAAAAAGTTTGCTATACCTACCTCCGCCCCAAGACACGTCAGAATATCCACCAAAGATGTAGTCGTTCACTTTGATGATTGTCACTGTTGGTCTCCTCCCATCGCAGTTGCTGTGGAATGTCGATGCAGCCCAGCCGTCAGTCTTAGCGTGCCAACACCTTGCAAAGTCAGTACGGGATATACTGGGAAGAACTGGGTCTAAAAACGAAATCAGCTTTCCCAAGTACATGTTTGGATCCAGGCTTCCAAGAATATAAGATGTACCAAGGCCACCTATGTTCGTGATCAAAACTCGAATGTGAACTACAATTATTGATATCATTGACCACTTTCATAAATGGCTGCCGGATTAATATTCTTTTGTTTAAATTTAAATTAGCCTTTCTGGCCTCGTTCTCCAGTTCAAAATTCAAAAGAATACATTATCTCAAGCGAGGCTAGTGAGGCTAATTTGAATTTAAACAAAAGGATATCCATCCGGCAGCCATTTATGAAAGTGGTGTATAGAATCAAGAAAGATGTTATTCCTTTTTTCACGACCGTCGGAGTTTTCTACGATTAATTGCGTCCCAGATCTTCTTATTCACAATATGAGGTTCTCACCATGTAATCAGATTTAAACTCAATATTTCCCCGTGAGTTTATTCTGTAAATACAACAAGATAACTCCACGAAAGCACAGATTACTAATTTTATGCAAGACAGAGAGACGAAAAGAGAAAAAGTACCGAATTTAGCCGGATTCGACCCGATTCATTTGCTCAAATTTAATGGCAAAACATGCGTGTAGATCAATTTCTTCTCAGATTTGGTTGATACGTTTTGATACCCGGAACTGCGATACAATTTGTTTGCTGCTGTTGCCACAATGACCTGAGTAGTATTTTGCTGCTGTATTTGGCTCAGCGCATGCGCTCTTAGAATCGCTGAACTTTGCCATGGATTAGAATGTATGTCTTTAGTCATCGTATATTTACGACAGGGGTTTAAGTGTCTCTGTACAATAATTCACCTATTTCGAAGAAAACCTCTATGTCAGATGGAGTAAATTGATTTGCTCCTGTAAAAAATGCGCAGTTTCCAGTCGAGTAGCCAGAGGGGTTGGAGTACGTCCCGCCACATTTGGTATAAGATTGTTGATTGTTCCCTGCATCATTTGATACGTAGATGTCATTTCCCCAACCAAAACTGGGTCCGTAGGAGGAACATCTGTATATAGCGTGTTGCTGGTATCTGTATTGTGTAAGCTTCACAGGATTGTATCCTTTGGCGTTGTAAAATGAGAATAAAAAGGCCTTGGTGGCGTATGACCAACCACAGGAACCTAAAATGATTAATGGCCTCCTGGTGAAATTTGTTTTAAAATTTATATTTTCGTACCCAGGCCCAAACTTTTAAATCAAAATCATTTTCAAAGTGGTGAAGTGTAGAATTACCCAAAGTTATCTGTTACTTTCTTCAGATGCACGCACAGATTTAAGTCATTGAGCTATTTCTCGATATAGAATTGTAGAAATGTATCCGAGAACTGACAGAAAACTCAGTCATGTAAATCAGGCTTAGAAAATATTATATCGGATAAAAAACATGAATTCCAAGACCGCGCGGTTGAGTGGTTACTCTGAAGAAAAGCGAGTTAAAATTTGAGACTTTAAGCAAAAGAACCCTTTGATCCTACTGTTGTCATTACCACACGTTTTTAGATGCACGTGTATCGACTAGCAATCATATCCATGGACGATATCTGTGTGAAGACATCCTGATGGCAAAAACACGATAAGGAAATGGTAAAGGCTTGGAGCCCATAATAAAGGAGAATCGTTCAAAATTCCATCGAGCACCCTCCCCTTTCCCTGCTTCCCTCCCCTCAAATCCGGAGGGTAAGAATGATTAATCCGATAAAATCGTTTTGTCTCTTCTTAACAAATTTACTATACCTACCTCCGCCCCAGGACACGTCAGTATATCCACCAAAGATATAATTGTTCACTTTGATGATTGTCACTGTGGGTCCCCTCCCATCGCAGTTGCTGTGGAATGTCGATGCCGCCCAGCCGTCTGTCTTAGCGTGCCAACACCTCGCAAAGTCGGTACGGGATATACTTGGAAGAACTGGGTCTAAAAACGAAATCAGCTTTCCCAAGTACATGTTGGGATCCAGGCTTCCAAGAATATTAGATGTACCAAGACCACCTGTGTTCGTGAACAAAACTCGAATGTGAACTACAATTACAAACATCATAGAATCAAGAAAGATGCCATTCCTTTTTTCACGACCGTCGGAGTTTTCTAAGATTAATCGAGCCCCAGATCTTCTTATTCACAGTGTAAGGTGCTCACGATTTGATCACATTTAAACTCAATATTTCTCCGTGAGTTTATTCTGTAAATATAGCAAGAAAACTCCACGAAAACACAGATTCCTACATTTATGTAAAATGGAGAAACGAAAAGAGAAAAAGTACCGAATTTAGCCGGATTCGACCCGATTCATTTGCTCAAATTTAATGGCAAAACATGCGTGTAGATCAATTTCTTCCCAGATTTGGTTGATACGTTTTGATACCCCGGAACTGCGATACAATTTGTTTGCTGCTGTTGCCACAATGACCTGAGTAGTATTTTGCTGCTGTATTTGGCTCAGCCCATGCGCTCTTAGAATCGCTGAACTTTGCCATGGATTAGAATGTATGTATTTAGTCATCGTATATTTACAACAGGGGTTTAAAGTGTCTCTGTACAATAATTCACCTATTTCGAAGAAAACCTCTATGTCAGATGGAGTAAAATGATATGCTCCTGTAAAAAATGCGCAGTTTCCAGTCGAGTAGCCAGAGGGGTTGGAGTACGTCCCGCCACATTTGGTATAAGATTGTTGGTTTTTCCCTGCATCATTTGATACGTAAATGTCATGTCCCCAACCAAAACGGGGTCCGTGGGAGGAACATCTGTATATAGCGTGTTGCTGGTATCGGTATTGTGTCAGTTTTACAGGATTGTATTCTTTGGCGTTGTTAAATGAGAATAAAAAGGCTTTGGTGGCGTAAGACCAACCACAGGTACCTAAAATGATGATTAAAATGAAATAAAGTGAAAGGAAATAACAAACTAAACGAGTTGCTTGCAAGCGCGGTGTTTTTTGTGCAGTGCATGAGTGCGGTTGTCAATATTTTTCTAATATTAATGAAGTTCAGTCGGAGCCTTCGCGGTGTTTAGTAATAACCCTCATTGTATATTTTAAGCTGCATAACCACATTGCACCTGTTTCATCCATTTGGTCCTTGAAGGAATAAAACTCAATCTAAGGGCCTAGAAATTACTGTAGACAAGTTAAAACACATGCTATGTGCCTTTAGAGCTGACTGGAAAACTTTAAAAGCATTTCGACTACAAATACCATAGCCTTACAAACAAAACAAATTAGGGACTCCTGTTGCACAACGCTGCTCAATGATTGGTCGAGAAAGCTCTTGGTATCGCTTTTAACCAGTGAGAGAAAAATCTTAAACCAATCGTGACTTGGTATATCGCGTTTTTCTCGCGCCTTGGGCATCTTTTTTTCTTGTCCTTTGTTTTGACGGTCCCACCAATTAACTTGGTTTTGGTTCTGCGACATTCAAGATGCAGTTAAGATAAAGAACATATTTAGATCCTAAATTTAACAAATGCTACAGTCAACAAAAAAAAGATATATATCTGTTCATTATGAAACTTGCACACTCAGTGCCTGGTTACCAAGACACCTCACTGTCCTGGTGGAAGAATTTCAAGGAACGTGCTTCAGAGACATTTTTTTCTGTTATAGAAACCAAGCTTGATCCATTTACTACAACGTTATTTCCTTACCTTTCTAAATCTTTAAAACGCTGCACCGAAAAAAACGTAATGGCTAAGATGTACTTACTGCTCCATGATACGTCACTGTAGCCACCAAAGATGGAGTTATTAGCTTTGATGATTGTCACTGTGGGTCCCCTCCCATCGCAGTTGGTGTGGAATGTTGATGCCGCCCAGCCATCTGTCTTAGCGTGCCAACACCTCACAAACCTGCTCCGCTTTGAGCTAAGGAGGACTGGCTCTAGATAAGAAAGCAGCTTTTCTGTGTAGTTTTTGTAGTCGAGGCTGGTAAGAATAACGGAACTATTCAGGCCACCTATACAAATGAACAAAAAAGAGAGAAAAGGTCAGCTTTTCCCTCCCTGAAATTTTTTGCGTCATGTTGCATCCGCCATCTTGGCGCTCGAAAAGCCTGGTTTCACTAGCGACGCAAACACAAACGCAAGTATAACACCTCTTATCACACAAGTATAACACCTCTTATCACACCGTGAAAACGGCCTCGAAGCAAGCATAAATACAAGCGAGAGCGCAAGCTCAACCGGGATAAAAAAAATTTTCATTTTCTTGTGCTTATGTTGTGCTTACGAACGCTTATCCTAAGGGAAAAGGAAATGCCGCAGAAGCACAAGGAAATGTACTACAATTTGCTATGTCTGGATAATTATAGCACTCGCGCAACTTTTGCCCACGTCTGAGCCTTTGAACAAAATGGCGGATGTCGTCGCTGTAGTCTTTGATAAAAATGTCTGAGCCTTTGAACAAGTTGGCGGAGGTCGTCGCTGTAGTCTATGATAAAAAGTGTTTCATGGTTGATCGCAACTATCGAGTCTTATATGACAAGGAGTGTAAAGACTTCAAAGATAAAAACAAATAAGCACAAGCTTGGACTCAAGTTGGCAAGGAAAAATCACCCTGGCTTCCCTTTTCTTTAAAAAGATCCCTAAACCTAAAGCGTTTCATTCTCCTCTTCTTCTGTAACCGATTTCGCTTTCTTCGCCACCATATTGGCCGAGTCGAGATCAACGGAGCCTTGCAACTAGTGAACTAATTGTCAAGTGTGATGTGAGTCTTGCTTGGCCACTTTAATTGACACCTTGAAATTCATAGCAGATTTGTTATTTTGATCGACTACGAGCAACACCTCCTCTAAAGAGAAGACCATATTCCAAAACCCTTTGCTGAGTGACGAGCTGAAATATTTTCACGAAGTTCAAGAACGAGTAAAGGCACTGCAAGCAGAATTTCAGGAAGTCTCAAATAAGCTGACAACAACCCAGAGGGCATACCTACCTCTCCAAAAACTCACCTCAAGAGTTAGAGCTAGCTGCAGAGATGTTTGACATAATCAAAAATGAAAATAGTTTTACAAGCATCGCAACCATCAATGCGGAAAATTGTTTAAGGGTCTTCATCTCTGCCCTCTCCTTTGGTTGCGAGGAAAAAGCCTTTTTAATACAAGCATTGCTCGGAACATTCATGCAATGGTAATCATTTTAAACGAAAAAAACCTAAATAGCCAAGCTCGGACGAGTACATTGCCGATGAATTGGACGAGGAGACTATCCGAGAGTTAGCAGAGGGGAAAATCCGAGAGTCAGAGGAAGATGATGTTCAAAAGTCTGTAGATGGAGGCGTCCAAAAGGCTGCCAAAAAAGAAACATTAGGGGAAGAGGCAGTCCCATTAAACTGAACACTTGTTCTTGTGAACACATAAGAAAATTTGATTATTTTATCATGTTATATCGTGTCTGAACAAGAAACAAAGCTAAAAAAATCGATCCTTCTGCTTTGCTAATTTTTTTTCTCTATTTTTTCATGGTCCTCACCTCTCCTCTTAGTGCCTGTCCATTAGGGCTGATTCCTCCTTTTAATCTGTGGAAAATCATGCGATTCCACCAAAATCCTCCGCCCCTCCTCCCCACTCCCCCCAGGTGAGAAATAATGACCGAAGTAGAGTTAAGGAGACTGCTTGGTTCGCTCGTGTCTAAATGTTAGTTTTAAAACTCACGAAAATAGCAGCTTGTTCCGTTTCCTTGGTACCAGGGATTGCACGTGCATCTATAAGAACCAATGGTATTGTTGCAGTAGGCGTTGGCGTCACAGTCATGTGATTCCTTGGTACATTCGTCGACATCTGAAAGAACGGATAAGAATGTTATGGCCAGAATTCACAGTCGATCGAAAATGACTGTTGTTGGCGAGAGCGTCTCGCTGTACACTTAATTGAAGATGAAATGGTGTGGGGGACTATTCTAATTTCATTTAATAATTTAATAAGAAGTTCTTATATAGCGCATTAAAATTGAACTCTATGCGCTTTACAATTGCAATTAACAAAATTTCAATAAAAATCCTATACATGCAATTATCGCTACTCTATCTAAACTAACGAAGTATTACGTGTTATACATATATTTGACAACGTGCGATATTAAAAAATCTGGTGGCTTAATTTTTGAAAAGATAGGTTTTCAATAAGCGTTTAAAGGAGTCAACAGATTCAGCGTACTTTATGCATTCAGGTAGTTTATTCCACAAATACGGTGCAGCTTAGGAGAATGCTCTTTGCCCATACGTTTTAGTTCGAATTGTTGGGACCTCAAGTAGATTGATATTTGATGAACGGAGTCTTCGTGCTGGAGTACATCGACTAAGAAGTTCAACAAGATAGGTTGGAGCCATGTCATTTAGTGCTTTGTATGTTATCAACAGTATCTTGAATTGAATTCGTTTTGTGACCGGGAGCCAATGAAGTTTCATAAGTATAGGTGCTATACTGTCTCTTGATTTAGCACCGACTAACAAGCGGGCAGCTGTGTTTTGGATCCGTTGGAGTTTTTCGATGTCACAAATCGGTAGACCGTACAATATAATTTGGATATATCAACAAAGTTGAAATGGTAAATTAGACACCGTAACGATTACAAAAGCTGACGTTTCGAGCGTTAGCCCTTCGTCGGAGCGAATGTACAATAGACCGTACAATAGGCTATTACAGTAATCAAGTCTCGATGAGATGAAGGCGTGTATCAATCTTTCATTTTGCTGCGTCGAGAGGTATTTACGAACGCGACCAATATTTCTGATTGCTAAAGACGACGATTTACAGATGGAATTTATCTGCGAGCGTAAGTTCATCACAGAGTCAAGCATGACGCCCAGGTCTCGGACAGTATTAGATAATTTAATGATGTCATCTCCAATATTGATATTACAGAAAGGAGGATTTTTTGAGAAGCGTGAAGGGAAATGAATGATTTCTGTTTTTGAAAGGTTGCACTGCAATCTGTTTTTCTTGGCCCACTCCATGATTGCATTAACACATGAGTTCAATCTTTCCATGCCCATTATTCTGTCAGAGGAGTTTATCTTTACGTAAAGTTGGGAATCATCAGTATATATCATACAGTTTAGGCCATGTTCAGTAACAATGTCTTCTGTAGGCGACGTATACATCAGAAAGATGGTGGACCAAGTACTGATCCCTGGGGTACGTCGTAGGAGATATGTCGAGGCCATTCAAGCAATTTTAGATCGAGTCTCCAGGATGAGCCGGGATTGATGCTTTGTTTTGAAATGAATTTCTTCAGGCAATGGTGAGAGTCATTGTTTAAACTTACCGATACATTTTTTTCCGTTTCCAGTAAAACCCGCTTTGCACGAACAACTGTGAGAACCGATGGTGTTCACGCACTCGGCGTTGACGTCACACAAGGGAATTGTTGAATTACATTCATCCACGTCTGAAAAACGAGAAAGATTGTGGTAAGTTTAAAAGAAAAAGAGGGTATCCACCAAATCATGAGTCTTTCATGGATTTGTCACAGCAATTGTTTGCTTCATGACTTCCAGCGGAAGCGAAAAGCTTAATATTCAGTGTACCATCTCTTCAGGGAGACAGATTTCCCCTTCCCCTTCCCCATTCCCCTTCATGCACTTGGCGTTGACGTCACAGACGGGAATTGTTGAATTACATTCGTCCACGTCTGAAAAACGAGATAGTTTAAAAGAAAAAGAGTATATCCGCTAAATTAGGAGTTTTTCATGGATTTGCCACAGCAATTGATCGAAAATGACTGTGATTGGCTCAAGCGTCTCGCTGTAAACTAAATTGAAGATAACATGGTGTGGGGAGTAAATCTAGTAAATCTAACTTTGTTATTTTCCATCCTTACCAACGCAAATTGGACTATATAGTTCACTTGAAAATTTATAATAACGATCTTAAAAAAAGTGTATCTCTAGAACAAAAAACTTTTGTGAAATATCTAGGAATTCTGATAGATAATAACCTCTCTTGGAAGTATCATATTGATTATATCTCATCTAAAGTTAGTAAAGGAATTGGTATAATTGCCAGGTTAAGACATCTTGTCCCATTTGCCACACTTCTTAACATCTACCGCTCCTTAATTGAACCCTATATCTCTTATGGTCTTATTGCCTGGGGACAAGCTGCTAACACTCATTTAAATAAGGTTCTCATTTTACAAAAACGTGCTCTACGACTAATGTATTTTGCGGATAGCAAAACTCATAGTGCCCCGCTATTTGTTAACTCCAGAATCTTACCAATAACTATGCTCTATTCTCATTTGGTTTCCTCTTTGATGCATGACATTGATAATCACCGTGCCCCGTCTAATATTTCTATGCTCTTTCTCCACTCCGAGCAGGTTCATCACCATTTCACAAGATTCTCAGCAACGGCTAATCTATACGTTAAAGCGTCTAGAACCAACCAACTTTTATTTTCTTTTGCTAGAATAGGTGTAAGATTGTGGAATAGCATCCCAAAAGAACTTCGTATTAAAAACAGAACCCCGTTTAAGCGTGAACTTAAAAATCGCCTGTTAAAACTTTTGGAAAATGAGGAGATGAATGTTGATATACGCTGCTCAGAAATTTGTAAATATCTCTTGATAAAGTAACTCTTCGTTTAAGTCTTGTTTCAATTGTATTATATATCTTGATAACTTTGCAATTGATTATTTAATTATTCAACGGACTTAATTTTATTTTATTTTATTTAACAATTGTATTTTTATTTAATGATTATCTTTGTTTAATTGTATCGGTATGTGATCATTAGCAGAGACAGCACTTGTTTTAGAAGGGTGGCCCGCCTAGAATAGCTTGCTAATTGCGGGTCACCTAGGACTGTGATAATATTGTATTGCTAACAAATAAATAAATTGAATTGAATTGAATTGAATTGGGGTCTATTCTAATCGGCCATTAAGGCAATTTTAGATCGAATCTTGAGAGTAAGCCGGGATTACTATATGGTTTTGCTTTGTACCGATTATACGAAACTATTCATAATTTCAGTCACCTTCGGTTTTCATGTCACAAGGAGCCAGAACAGTCTTCGCGGGTACAATCGAAGAAAACCAATATTTGCCGCTGACCGCTTGTCCTCCTTCGCTCAATTTGATTTCTTGGCAAGTCTCCGCAGGCAGCTCAGGAATAGAAGCGAGAGGGACTAAACAAGAAAATAGATGTGTACTGTAAAAATATGTCATGTGGCTATTGTATTATTGTGCCATTCGTAGAACCGAGAGAGACTAAACAAGAAAATACTCATGTATTGTAAAAATACCTCATGTGGCTATTGTATCATTAGGTGTTGATTTTCATGTTATTTTGGCTCGTAAAGGCTGTGATTATTCATACTGGTAAAAAGCGATAAGATTTCTACTTTTTTGGCTTTTTCTCTCGATCTGTTCTCCACCAATATGGGTGGCGACCGTCAGACTCCATTCTGCTTGTCTTCCTCAGGTCATGTGGTCGCCCGGGTTACCCTTCTCCTCATGACGCAAATACTCCACTGTGATTGCTTAGTTCAATTCACAGCGGCACACCGATACAAGTTGATGAATTTAACTTCAGTAAATAGACAGATTTTAAAAAGGAAGGAACGCTCTGTAAGATTCTAATGCCCCTCTCCCCGTAATTGGCAGTTAATTGAAAGTCAGTCTCCTATTGTCCTCCTACCCTTACACTCTGTTGGCCACCACCCTTCCCACCCCCACATATGATGACTTGTCCCTTAGAAATGAATGAGGTTTCAACTGTTTAAAAATGAAAAATTCCACGAGCTAAAATTGTCAAAAACTTACGGCAGACAAAGGGGAGAATTTATATTTGGATCTTGACTTACCTCTGTTCAATTCTCGTTTGAAGTAATACCGCTCCGCGTTTGGAACGTAATCGTCGGGTCTGGCCTCCTTGGTGCGGTTATTTAATTCACAAGTGTTTTGAGTGAAAACGTAATTGAAACTTTGACATCTGACGTCAGCGGTACACTCATGGTAACACACATCCCCCAGAGAAGCTCCCGTGATCCTCTTGAAGATGTGACGTTGCAGCATCATTCCAAGTTTCGAGACTTCGCCCACGCTGCATTGTTGTGCGTAAGCATTGGAAATCACACTACACACAAAGACTACCACTGCTATGTAGGAGAGTTTTGGAAGGACCATTCTCTTCAGAACTGCAGCAAAGATGGCCTGAATTGACAAAAATATGTTAATATCAGTAAGGCTGGCAACCCTGCCCGTAGTAACGGTATTGATTATTGTCTATCGTATAACTTATCTTGTTTTCGTGCCAAGGGTTCAGAACCGTTGCGATCTTAGATACATCGTTAATATTTCAAACACACAATATTAGTTTTTCAAGATTTAGACAACCAGTAAAATATCCCCAAAAATCTGATTGCATAACCATCCTCTAAATTCGTTTCCATCTCAAATAACTTGCTTTGATAAAACATATGTGTGAACTGCGGTTATGAGACGTATATGAGCACGATCCTTCACAGTAAAGCACTATTTCAGCAATAGTGAAAATCAGACCTGAAAAAAATTTCAGGCCTGTACGGGATTCGAACCACTGACCTCTGCGATACTAGTGCAGCGCTCTACCAATTGAGCTAACCAGCCAACTGGGAGCAGGCCATCAAATTAATTCGACATAAACCCGTAGATGATAAATCAAACAACAACAAACATATGAAACATATGAGACGTATATGAGCACGATCCTTCACAGTAAAGCACTATTTGAGCAATAGTGATTTACTGTTGTTTGATTTATCATCTACGGGTTTATGTCGAATTAATTTGATGGCCTGCTCCCAGTTGGCTTGTTAGCTCAATTGGTAGAGCGCTGCACTAGTATCGCAGAGGTCAGTGGTTCGAATCCCGTACAGGCCTGAAATTTTTTTCAGGTCTGATTTTCACTATTGCTCAAATAGTGCTTTACTGTGAAGGATCGTGCTCATATACGTTGCTTTGATAAAATTCATCAGAAACGCTCTGTAAGGCGAGAGAAGAAAGCGGAAAACACGCGAGAAAGCGCTATCACGTTAAAGATGCGCGCGAAATTAAAGGGAAAGGTCTTTTGCAGCAAATAAAGAGATTCTCGCCTCACCTTTCTGACGCGCCTTTCGCTTTCTTGAATAGACTCTCGAATTTCGATAATTTAATCGACTTTTTTTAATCTGAATCAGTTTCCTATCGATTAATAGTTTATTCCGCATTTCAGACCTGTGGATCTGCCGTAGGATAAAAAAGGAGAGAAGTAAAGAAACTGTCTTTTAGGTATTTCCTAACCGTTGCTTTGCAATTGAGTTTTTGGCCAAAACAATCATGGTTACTTTCTGCTATCCTTAAAGTGCTACTGAAACGAAATTTTCGTATCTGAAATATTTGCTCTAACCTGTAGTTTTGAATATGCTGATCATCATGAGATAATTTGCTTTGGCCAAAAAGAAGCGAAAGATATCTTTTTTAACCGTTCAAATCAAAAATTTTACACAAAACCATGTCCGGGCCCTGGTACCGAGCGAAATGGATTGATGACGTCACTGGTTGTGTTCACTCCGATAGCGTGGTTTATTTCACTCACTGTTTGTTTGTATTCGGGGGCGAAGGAGATGGCAGACATTGAAGTTTTGTCAAGTGAATCTTCTTCTGAACGAAGCGAAGTTGTCTCCAGTAGCGAAGAGGAAGATGGTGGCGTAAAATGGGGTTGACAGGCCTACACGACTCCCAAGCGTGTGTTTAGAGTAGCCTATTCAAAGTTTAGCCCTCACGAGTATGTCTTTGAGCGACCGCCCTCTTTTGTAAGATACGAGCGGCGGATTTTTGTATAGTTCGCTCAGTAGTGGTTGTGTTTCTATTAAATGCCAGTTTTTCATGAGAATTTGCTTTATGTGTGGCACTGAGTACGCACATCAGGGATTGCGTCTTTTTCGAATCGTTCGCCTTTGTAGATGTACAGTAATTTTTTTTACTGTCTCGATCGTTAAGTTGTCTGGATTGCTTTCAGCTGGCGCCACGCGCGCTGATTCGATCGTACTACAGTTCTTAGTGTTCAGTGTTCCAGCCGTTTTGGCTCGTTTTCTTTTCTTTATTTCGGTGTTAAAACGAACGATTTCACGTTCATAGAAGCACATGATCGCCTTTACTGTTTCTTGCTCCGCGTTGTTAACGATTTGCTTTATCTCATTTTTTAAATCCTCGTCTGCTCTTATTTTGGCCCTCGCCCTATATTGTAGGGATTCTGGGCATGTTCTGCCAGGCATTTGGTACAGAGGGATTTGTTCGTTATCCTCAGACTTGCCGATTAGATCATCTTCAGTGGCGGCGTTGTATGAGGCTTCCATGTTTTCTTCATTCTCTGAATGGCATTGCTTTGGCCCGGCGCGTTTAGTAGCCCATCTGCCGTTATAATGTCTTTCGAAATTTTCTGTAGATGGTCAGGCAAGACCGCGGTTTCGATCCTAAGCTTGTGGATCTCGTCAGTTGCCGATTAACTAGATAGACTGGTAGAGATTCGTTCTCGGTATCAGTTGGGAATTTTGCTCCCTATCCAGGCGAGCCTCTCGCAAATAGCCAAGATGCCGATGTGGCCGCCGATGAATAAGACGAAGATGGCATTTTGCCCGAAATCCTCTTTTTCGGCCTCCCAACATGCAAGCCACGCTCCATGCTTTTACCCTTCTTTCACAGAAGTACACAACCAGTGACGTCACAGGGCTGTTTTGGCCGCGCCAAGATGGCCGCCAATTTTGATCTCAGCCGGTCAACTTCGAATGCTTAAAAATGTACTTTCCGGTATGCGTTGGCCCAAAAAAAAGTACACAGCGTTTGCAAATAACGTTCAAGCTCTATTATATTGCAAAAATCTCGGATACGAAAATTACGTTTCAGTAGCACTTTAAACCATGGATTTTGTCAGCTTTTTTGTCTTACACATAAAACTAAATTGGAAATATCTTTGAATTTTTTATGGCAAGATTTTCATGCTGTTCGGAGTCAAACAGTTGGGCCAAAAGATGGTAGCCGTTTGAATTCCCATTTTACTCCAGAATGTGTAGAATTAGATAAAACGATTCGCACGTTCAAGATGGAAATTACGTGACTTGTGAATATGTTCCGTATATTTTGCTCTCTCCTCATCTCTGAGTCTAACACGAAGCTGACTTCCTATAATTTTTTTGCGAGTCTTGCAATTTGAGTTGTACGGCAAATAAGCTAAAAAGAATTAATCTGAGAGTCTTTTAAGTTTCACGCAACTTGTTACGTTGGCTCTCATGTCAGAGTATGTTTAAAGTTGGCAAACTAACTTTTCGGATTCATAAATCAACATTAGATTCGAATCATTACATTGTTGCTTAAGAATTTGATGACGAGTCATTTTCCATCTTATTTCTCAAAAAAAAAAAACCATCAAATTGTTTCTATAAATAGCGTACAAATCCTTACCGGAAAATTCTGAATCAATATCGTATTTTTTTGCATGTTGTTTTAGTTAGATGACCCACATCATAAGAAACCTAAATCGCAAATTCCTTTATCGTGTCGAAGAAAAATTGCTCTAGAACCGAAAAGTTGTACACGAGAAAAAAATTACATCTTTTCTCGGTGAATAATCAAAAATTTGTTATGTTGGAATATATGTTGCTGTGCATCATCATTTTCATCCAGTTCCGAAATTTTGTCCGAAACCGAATTCATCTTGTGGTTCCTTATGCTGGGAAACTGACAACAAATGATGAAAATTAATTAAATCGCATCCTTTGAATAACTATTTATTTTGAAAATAATAAAGAAAGATTTACTTACCTTTAATTTTCCCAATTTGCCAGCTTTGTGTTTCTCGAACCTCATGTTTAGATGATTCAAATATATATATATATATGTATCTATAAGGGAATAACTTTTGGAGCTCGCTGCACCAAGACTCGGCAGGTGAGATGACCATCAAGGCGATGAATATAATGCCAGTATTCCTTGGGTTTATTTTCCCTTAGAAAATGATAGCAGACAAAACAACTGATAATCATGACCGCCAAGCCTTAATTAAAAGTAACTAGTCTTCATGCAATGGAAAAGTTTTTAGCCAGTGGGTGTCTGGCTGCATTGTAAAGACAATGTACAGAAACATTGACAACACGTTTGTTAGGTAAACAAACGATAACACTTACAATTTATATACTCTTCACTATGATATCACATCTGCCCTTTTCGTTTGCCTACTTGTTTTCCCTAAACTCCTACTTAAAATGTCAGAAAAGGTCGCAAGACCATGAATTATAATCAAAGGCTTCATACTGTATCATTTCTAGACCTTTTAGCGTGGTTTGTACTCTTATCGACAAAGATATTCGTCATCAAAATGGTCAAAATGTTGTGAACTCACAAGGCGAATGATTTTCACCGCAATATCGACGCCATTCCGTGCGTGATACGTTGCGTTTCAGGTTGGGGGTTGGTTAAACAAAGCTCGAGGCTTTATTCATGAAAGAAACGTTGCATGTTTACTAGCAGGTGCTGAAAATTCATTGCTAATTACCCCTCTCTTTTACTCCCCTAGAAAGAGGAAACACCAAGATGAAAAGTCAGAGAAAAAATGATGATACTTTGCTTACGCCTAGATCTCAGTATTATGAAACGTTTAGGTTTCAAGTCAACCCCTCTAGAGTTTCCATTTTTTGAGGCGAGGTTTTTAAAGTTCTATAAGAGAAAAAAATTCCGCATTTCAGACCTGTGCAATTGAGTTTTTGGCCAAAACAATCATGGTTACTTTCTGCTATCCTTAATCTTTTTACCATGGATTTTGTCAGCTTTTTTGTCTTACATTTAAAATTAAATTGGAAATATCTTTGAATATTTTATGGCAAGGTTTTCATGCTGTTCAGAATCAGACAGTTGGGCCAAATGATGGGAGCCGTTTGAATTCCCATTTTACTCCAAAAGGTATAGAATTCGATAAAACGAGTCACACGTTCAAGATGGAAATTATGTGACTTGTGAATATGTTCCGTATATTTTGCTCTCTCCTCATCTCTAAGTCTAACACGAAGCTGCTTTCCTATAATTCTAATGTCTAAATGATTCAAATATATTTATAACATAGCGCGCGCGCTAGTCCTATCTAATTCCTATTGCGTCAACATGAACAAAATCTTTATGTACGCACGGCCGTGCTCAATAAAATGACGTGTGTAGTTTCAAAATAGGTGCAAAATTTCCGTCGTGTGAGTTCCTTAAGTTAAAGTTTTGGAAAGCAATAATAGTAAATCGAAGACCAACTAAACTTCTCTTTGGCTTTCGACCTTTACGCAAGTAATCAAGCCGACAAGCACTACGAAAACGAAACACAACAGACCCGTTTCCCGAATTTATCGGAACAGGAGCTTGAGAAAATCTTGGCTGAAAGACATTCAGCAAGAACTAAGAAGACTACAAATTGGTCTGTGGCGGCGTTTAAAGGTAAAAGTCTCTGTTGATGACTTTTATTTTGGTTACATTTGTTAATTCTACCCAAAACCATTTAATTATAAAATCAACAAAACAATCGGAGACGTCAACATTTTCGGGCAACTTTCATTTCAAAAAACATTACAAAAACGTCATTCAGCGCCCAAATTGTTTTCGTATGTTATAAAAGAATTGTTTCATGCTTTTAGCTGTGCGTCTATCGAGTTATGGATGCACGCGGGGAGTTTGGAGAGCATGAGAGAAGCGTAAGAGTTACTCGAGGCGCAGCCGAGAGCAACTCTAGCTTCTTGAGTCCTCGTTAGTCCTTAAATCCTCGTCTGCTCTTATTTTGGCCCTCGCCCTATATTGTAGGGATTCTGGGCATGTTCTGCCAGGCATTTGGTACAGAGGGATTTGTTCGTTATCCTCAGACTTGCCGATTAGATCATCTTCAGTGGCGGCGTTGTATGAGGCTTCCATGTTTTCTTCATTCTCTGAATGGCATTGCTTTGGCCCGGCGCGTTTAGTAGCCCATCTGCCGTTATAATGTCTTTCGAAATTTTCTGTAGATGGTCAGGCAAGACCGCGGTTTCGATCCTAAGCTTGTGGATCTCGTCAGTTGCCGATTAACTAGATAGACTGGTAGAGATTCGTTCTCGGTATCAGTTGGGAATTTTGCTCCCTATCCAGGCGAGCCTCTCGCAAATAGCCAAGATGCCGATGTGGCCGCCGATGAATAAGACGAAGATGGCATTTTGCCCGAAATCCTCTTTTTCGGCCTCCCAACATGCAAGCCACGCTCCATGCTTTTACCCTTCTTTCACAGAAGTACACAACCAGTGACGTCACAGGGCTGTTTTGGCCGCGCCAAGATGGCCGCCAATTTTGATCTCAGCCGGTCAACTTCGAATGCTTAAAAATGTACTTTCCGGTATGCGTTGGCCCAAAAAAAAGTACACAGCGTTTGCAAATAACGTTCAAGCTCTATTATATTGCAAAAATCTCGGATACGAAAATTACGTTTCAGTAGCACTTTAAACCATGGATTTTGTCAGCTTTTTTGTCTTACACATAAAACTAAATTGGAAATATCTTTGAATTTTTTATGGCAAGATTTTCATGCTGTTCGGAGTCAAACAGTTGGGCCAAAAGATGGTAGCCGTTTGAATTCCCATTTTACTCCAGAATGTGTAGAATTAGATAAAACGATTCGCACGTTCAAGATGGAAATTACGTGACTTGTGAATATGTTCCGTATATTTTGCTCTCTCCTCATCTCTGAGTCTAACACGAAGCTGACTTCCTATAATTTTTTTGCGAGTCTTGCAATTTGAGTTGTACGGCAAATAAGCTAAAAAGAATTAATCTGAGAGTCTTTTAAGTTTCACGCAACTTGTTACGTTGGCTCTCATGTCAGAGTATGTTTAAAGTTGGCAAACTAACTTTTCGGATTCATAAATCAACATTAGATTCGAATCATTACATTGTTGCTTAAGAATTTGATGACGAGTCATTTTCCATCTTATTTCTCAAAAAAAAAAAACCATCAAATTGTTTCTATAAATAGCGTACAAATCCTTACCGGAAAATTCTGAATCAATATCGTATTTTTTTGCATGTTGTTTTAGTTAGATGACCCACATCATAAGAAACCTAAATCGCAAATTCCTTTATCGTGTCGAAGAAAAATTGCTCTAGAACCGAAAAGTTGTACACGAGAAAAAAATTACATCTTTTCTCGGTGAATAATCAAAAATTTGTTATGTTGGAATATATGTTGCTGTGCATCATCATTTTCATCCAGTTCCGAAATTTTGTCCGAAACCGAATTCATCTTGTGGTTCCTTATGCTGGGAAACTGACAACAAATGATGAAAATTAATTAAATCGCATCCTTTGAATAACTATTTATTTTGAAAATAATAAAGAAAGATTTACTTACCTTTAATTTTCCCAATTTGCCAGCTTTGTGTTTCTCGAACCTCATGTTTAGATGATTCAAATATATATATATATATGTATCTATAAGGGAATAACTTTTGGAGCTCGCTGCACCAAGACTCGGCAGGTGAGATGACCATCAAGGCGATGAATATAATGCCAGTATTCCTTGGGTTTATTTTCCCTTAGAAAATGATAGCAGACAAAACAACTGATAATCATGACCGCCAAGCCTTAATTAAAAGTAACTAGTCTTCATGCAATGGAAAAGTTTTTAGCCAGTGGGTGTCTGGCTGCATTGTAAAGACAATGTACAGAAACATTGACAACACGTTTGTTAGGTAAACAAACGATAACACTTACAATTTATATACTCTTCACTATGATATCACATCTGCCCTTTTCGTTTGCCTACTTGTTTTCCCTAAACTCCTACTTAAAATGTCAGAAAAGGTCGCAAGACCATGAATTATAATCAAAGGCTTCATACTGTATCATTTCTAGACCTTTTAGCGTGGTTTGTACTCTTATCGACAAAGATATTCGTCATCAAAATGGTCAAAATGTTGTGAACTCACAAGGCGAATGATTTTCACCGCAATATCGACGCCATTCCGTGCGTGATACGTTGCGTTTCAGGTTGGGGGTTGGTTAAACAAAGCTCGAGGCTTTATTCATGAAAGAAACGTTGCATGTTTACTAGCAGGTGCTGAAAATTCATTGCTAATTACCCCTCTCTTTTACTCCCCTAGAAAGAGGAAACACCAAGATGAAAAGTCAGAGAAAAAATGATGATACTTTGCTTACGCCTAGATCTCAGTATTATGAAACGTTTAGGTTTCAAGTCAACCCCTCTAGAGTTTCCATTTTTTGAGGCGAGGTTTTTAAAGTTCTATAAGAGAAAAAAATTCCGCATTTCAGACCTGTGCAATTGAGTTTTTGGCCAAAACAATCATGGTTACTTTCTGCTATCCTTAATCTTTTTACCATGGATTTTGTCAGCTTTTTTGTCTTACATTTAAAATTAAATTGGAAATATCTTTGAATATTTTATGGCAAGGTTTTCATGCTGTTCAGAATCAGACAGTTGGGCCAAATGATGGGAGCCGTTTGAATTCCCATTTTACTCCAAAAGGTATAGAATTCGATAAAACGAGTCACACGTTCAAGATGGAAATTATGTGACTTGTGAATATGTTCCGTATATTTTGCTCTCTCCTCATCTCTAAGTCTAACACGAAGCTGCTTTCCTATAATTCTAATGTCTAAATGATTCAAATATATTTATAACATAGCGCGCGCGCTAGTCCTATCTAATTCCTATTGCGTCAACATGAACAAAATCTTTATGTACGCACGGCCGTGCTCAATAAAATGACGTGTGTAGTTTCAAAATAGGTGCAAAATTTCCGTCGTGTGAGTTCCTTAAGTTAAAGTTTTGGAAAGCAATAATAGTAAATCGAAGACCAACTAAACTTCTCTTTGGCTTTCGACCTTTACGCAAGTAATCAAGCCGACAAGCACTACGAAAACGAAACACAACAGACCCGTTTCCCGAATTTATCGGAACAGGAGCTTGAGAAAATCTTGGCTGAAAGACATTCAGCAAGAACTAAGAAGACTACAAATTGGTCTGTGGCGGCGTTTAAAGGTAAAAGTCTCTGTTGATGACTTTTATTTTGGTTACATTTGTTAATTCTACCCAAAACCATTTAATTATAAAATCAACAAAACAATCGGAGACGTCAACATTTTCGGGCAACTTTCATTTCAAAAAACATTACAAAAACGTCATTCAGCGCCCAAATTGTTTTCGTATGTTATAAAAGAATTGTTTCATGCTTTTAGCTGTGCGTCTATCGAGTTATGGATGCACGCGGGGAGTTTGGAGAGCATGAGAGAAGCGTAAGAGTTACTCGAGGCGCAGCCGAGAGCAACTCTAGCTTCTTGAGTGCTCTCCAAACTTCCCAAGTGCATCCATAACTCGATAGACGCACAGCTAAAAGCATGAAACAATTCTTTTATAACATACGAAAACAATTTGGGAGCTGAATGACGTTTTTGTAATGTTTTTTGAAATGAAAGTTGCCCGAAAATGTTGGCGTCTCCGATTGTTTTGTTGATTTTATAATTAAATGGGTTTGGGTAGAATTAACAAATGTAACCAAAAAAAACCTCATCAACAGAGACGTTTACATTTAAAAGTCGCCACAGACCAATTTTTAGTCTTCTTAGTTCTTGCTGAATGTCTTTCAGCTAAAATATTCTCCAGCTCCTGTTCCGATAAATTCGGGAAACGGGCCTGTTGTGTTTCGCTTTCGTACAGTGCTTGTTGGCTTGATTACTTGCGGGAAGGTCGAAAGCCAAAGAAAAGTTTGGTCGGTCTTCGATTTACTTTTATTGCTTTCCGAAACTTTAACTTAAGGAACTCACACGACAGAAATTTTGCAGCTAATTTGAAACTGCACACGTCATTTTATTGAGCACGGCCGTGCGTACATAAAGATTTTGTATATGTTGACGCAATAGGAATTAGATAGTACTAGCGCGCACGCTATGTTACAATTAAGAATTGTTTCATGCTTAGCGTGCGTGTATCGAGCTGCGCCTGGAGCAACTCTTACGCTTCTCTCGTGCTCTCCAAACTCCCCGCGTGCATCCATTACTCGATAGACGTACGCTAAGCATGAAACAATTCTTAAATGTATATATATATATATATTTGTTATGGCAGGGTTTTCACGCTGTTCAGAATCAGACGTATATCTATAAGGGAATAGCTTTTGGACCTCGCTGCACCAAGACTCGGCAGGTGAGATGACCATCAAGGCGATGAATATAATGCCAGTATTCCTTGGCTTTATTATCCCTTAGAAAATGATAGCAGACAAAACAAATGATCATGAACGCCAAGCCTTAATTAAAAGAAGTTAGTCTTCCTGCAATGGAAAAGTTTTTTTGCCAATGGGTGTCTGGCTGCATTACGAAGACCGATGTACAGAAACCTTGACAACACGTCTGTTAGGTGAACAAACGATAACACTTACAATTTAGACTTCACTATGATTTCACATCTGCCCTTTTCCTTTGCTTACTTGTTTGCCCTAAACTCCTACTGAGAATTTCAGAAAAGGTCGCAAGACCATGGATTATAATCAAAGGTTCCATATATCATTTCCTGATCTTTTCAGTGAGAGCGGCTATAAACAATGAGATTCACAAATCGACAGTGCTTTAGCGTGGTTTGTACTCCTAGTGACAAAGATATACGTCATCATGATGGTCAAAATGTTGCAATTGTGGACTCACAAGGCGAATGATTTTCACCGCAATATCGACGCCATTCCGTGCGTGATACGTTTCCAGTCAGGTTGGGGGTTGGTTAAACAAAGCTCGAGGCTTTATTTATAAAAGAAACGTTGCATGTTTACTAGCAGGTGTGGAAAATTCATTGCTAATTACCCCTTTCTTTTACTCCCCTAGAAAAAGAAAACACCAAGATGAAAAGTCAGAGAAAAATGATAATGCTTTGCTTACGCCTAGATTAGTAATATGAAACGTTTAGGTTTCAAGTCAACCCCTCTAGAGTTTCCATTTATTTAGGCTAGGTTTTTAAAATTGTATGAGGAAATCATTCCAGAGTTTCTTAAAAAGTTAGATTGATTGGCAAGGAGTGAAGAACCAGTAAACGTTTCCCACAAACTTGACATGATACTATGCAAATACATTCCTTTTGATCATATTGACACCAACTTGGAGATGTACACCCATGGCCAGTGATTCTGAAATTTCCGTCCGTTACAATTAAATAACACACTCTATTTACCATGGCAACATTTAATACAGAAAGAACTTTTCTGTGTTTACGTAACTTCATCTAGACGCGAGGGGGGTAGCCAGTTCGTATGATACTTATGCAATCACTAGTTACAGCCGAGGGTAGGCATAATTTTGGAGAATTCATCGCTATCAATCTATGAATTGTTTCTTATATTGTGGCTGTATATATATATACTCTCTCTTCAGGCACACTCAACGACCTATAAGCGCGCTCCAAACATCCCAGTTATTTTATACTAAATTTAAGCACGTTACTTAGTTGGAGATGAATTTTTCATTCTTAAACTTTCAAAACAGAAAAATACTGCAGGAGTTTTACGTTTCAAATTGAAAGATAGAAGACCGCTTTAAATTCATTTAAAACTAACGGCAGGCGTATAGAAGTTAAATAAATATATTTTATTAGACGTTTTTTGGGTAGTATCGCTGAGTATTTTTCAACAAGTTGTGCCGTATTTTGTTATTTTCGGGCGAATTTCGCGGAGATTTCTGGAGTACAGATATCGCGTGATGTTTGTACTTGTCTTGCGCGTTACTTGTACTTTACGAAGCACAGTTGGATAATAAATATATCTTAATAGACGTTTTTCTTGTGTAGTATCGTTGATTAATATATGGCTATGTCTCACAAGGACTGGGAACTACCGAATTCACGAACTTGATTGGCTGAAATCAATATTGAAAGCGGTCTAGATTTTCCCATCTAGACCGGTCTAGAAAAAAAAGGTACAAATAATATAAAAAATTGGCATATAAGACACAGCTATATAATAAACATCTTATTAACCGAGCCAGGTGGGTCTGTATGGGAGAATCTTGACCTCGGTCGCTGGTACAGACCTCACTGCGTTCGGTCTGTACTGGCGACCTCGGTCAAGATTCTCCCATACAGACCTCCTGCTCGGTTAAGAACTAAACATTAGCTATAGTAATCAGTTAAAGCGGGCCTAAGTTCTGCCAATGCTCGAAAACTAGTTAAAAACACTTTCGTGTTCTCTCTTAAAGTCATTCTTAATCTGTAGTAATCTTCTCAATCCTTTACCATCCCCGATTTTTTCTCGTTTACCCTTTCTCTTTTCTTATTTTGCCATCTTGCCTAGCTAATATATTTTAGCTTCCATTACGTTTAAGATAACTTTTCCCGTCTAGAAAACGAAACCGAATATTGTTATGTAGTTTAATTCCGCTAAGCTGTTTCCTATTTTCTCTTTATCTTTGTCAACAGCGGCAACCAGCCCTACCAGCTACTTCCCACCCCCCACCGGTCGGGAGTACCTTTTGTTAGCATCAATTCCCCGTCCCCGCCCCTTGTCACGTCCTTGTCCTCAAAGAATGTACTGTGTGCTGACCAATGACGATTTCAGACTTGTGGGTGCATTTAGTGATGACCTCATTTTTCAATGACGAAGAATGATCTTAATTCGAAATGTATGGGAAATTTTTGCTTCCCTATGATAATATTTTGCAAGAATAGCAGCAGATTTTTGTAAACCTCAAACGGCAAACTATCAGTGCTTGAGTCAACTGGCAATTTGTGTCTAATGATGACACCTAGCAAGTAGTAACCTTACGTGGTTCTTAGTTACAACGTGGTTCAAATTCGTAATTTTCTGGATGAAATCTCAGTGTAACCATCCATTTGATAGCTTCTAAGCAGTATCTTATTTAATAACTTAAAAGTTTTTCCCAGCGAATTATTCACAATGGCTCGAATATTTCTGGGTTGATTCAGTTAGCGAACTTGGCCCCGAAATATTTGACAGTTTTACAGCAATGACTCTTTGCGAGTGAGAAGAAAATATATGTATATATATTTTTTGGAAGACAAATTAAAAGCAAAAGTAAAAATAGTTCAACGGTTATTAAGAGTGTTTTGTGTCTCGGTCTCTATTTCTAACTCTGCTGCTACAGATAACACATCAACAAAATATAAAGCGTTACGACTCTGAGTTCCCCAGTACGTTGGTTTCTTTGATCCTTGCGAAGACAATTTATTCCTGACGGGTGATTTCCTGTTACGGTAGTCAATTCAAATGAGCACGCGTATTAAAGTAAGAAGGTTGTTAGTGAGTTGAATGATTGGTGAAGCAAAACGGCGGGAAATCGTGCGCGTGTTACTACGGCACAAGCGGGGGAATGATAGGATTACTGTGAACTAATACAGCTATTGATTTGTCTAGTGCCAGGAAACTTTGAAATGGTGGTGAGCGCGGGAAAAATTAAACTGTGTACATGCGCAGGGATGAACAAAACAGTAAGCGCGGAAAACATGAAACTGTACTCAGGATAGGGAAACTTTGCCCACTCGTTTGATTCGGAGAGCGATATGCCCGTGCAAACATTTTACTTTGGGTTTCTCGAACCAGATTTGTTCTGCTTCAATCGTTGACAACTGAGGACGAAGGTTATATCCCAACGGTTAAACAATGGTGGTTAACTGAGTTTTATTTACATTCCAAGGATTACATTTGATTTGTGACATAAAAACTTTTAACCCTGAGGTCAGGCACAGATATGGTCAGATATTAATTGAAAAAAAACTTTATCAGACTATATCTTTATATGACTAAAACCTTATCGACCGACCAAGGGTTCATATGTACTCTAAGTATTAAGAACAAATGGGGTCGGGTTTTTTTCAGAGGCCTTGTCAAATGGCTACCTCCCTGGATGATACAACCAAACCTCTGTCAAAAGAATCAACCGTCCGACAAAGTCTTTTCTATACAATTTGTGAAGCAGTTTTTAAGTTATAGTGTGTTAAAATACATGGTACATATAAAAGAGATTTTAGCGACCACAGAACTTTCAATCCACGTTTGCCGTCAACTGCGAGATGTGGCGTTTATCGTGTACACTCTTATCAGTGTGTATATGACATGAAATCTTGTTCAGATCTTTTTACTGAAGATAGAAAACCGACATCTTCAGTGGTTATGGCGGTGTGACTGTTTTGAAAAATAGAATAGTTGATCCTTCACACCAAAACATCAGTATGTGTACTCTCTATACTGTTCTCTTTCCATTTCCTATGACATTTCCATATGATCAGTTCCTTAATTCTCATGAGCTTAAGGTGGCTCGTACCAGTTTCCTCGCGCGGGGAACAGATCACTCTAGCGTCACGCGCGAGAGAAACGTGCGAAAGAAGCGCGAGATTAAAAGACGAAAATTTAAAACAAAGATGGGGGCGCGAGTATTTTTTTCTACTTATGTGAGAAGTTTACCTAAGAGCTTGTATTTAATGTGTTGAGCGGCCATTGTGAATGCAGGAGATAGAAACTAAGATAACGAAGACGATTTTCGGAGAAATAAAGGTTGCTTCACTTCACATTTAAAAGAAATATTCAACCGATATGAAATCTTGCGACGGCGAAAAAAGAAGAACTCAAGTTAAGGATAATATACCTGAAGTGGAAGAAGACTTTGAAACTTCAAGGAAAATAATATGATATGGCCAGAGGTCATGTGTAGGATTTTTAAGATGAGTTCGGGAGGCTGTCTTTGACGGCTGTTTAATGATTTTCTTAGCAGTAAACGTCTGTAAACCAAAGCTATTGCATGAAAACAAGTCCGGTGACCCCTTTTTTTTTATTGTTCCAATATGATAATAACGTAGAAAGGAATAGTCAGAAAAAAAATTAAAAATTCTACGGAAGGAAATTTGCGATGTGTGAAAACTGCCCTTTTCCTAGATTTTCTGAAATTCCGCTCCGTAGAATTTTTTAAAAATCTTTGTGCCTTTTCCTTTTCAAGTGCCAAAAGCAATCACTGAAAAAAATCAGGGAGTCACCGGGTTAGTTTTCGAATTATTTAAGCCACAAGCTAAAAAATGCGTCTGAGTAAGCCTATGAAAGCGTTGCCAATGGAAACTGCTAGTGACGAAATGACACTTATTTTTGGATAACCAATGATTATGTAATTCAACCCCGTAAAAGTGTCCAACTGGCCTTGGTCAGTCTTTCTGTTGTATTCTTTCAAAGTTACAACCATAAAAAAGATGAAAACCGGTACGAGCCACCTTAATATTTGATTCAGCAGTGATACTTACGGGAGAATTTAGATATTAGTCACCCTCAGAGGTTACAGGGTATTAAGCCTGTTCTATTTCTCGAAATGGTGATGGCGCTACGTTAGTTTTCAACCATGTCACCCTTTCCTGGTTTTGAAGAGTAAGAGGACAACCATTTTGATTGCTCCCACTCATTTTACATCAGTTTCTTTCTTCATTTCAATCCCATCAACACGTTTAACAGACTCGGTGTAATGTCAATCAAAACCATTATTTCATTTATTTAATTTTGAGTCTACTGTCTGAAGGAAACAGAAGAGTTGCGAATGTTCCTTTCCAAAAATACAATTCTCAAAGGTGACACCGTCTCACATGTGAAGCTAAACGTGGATATTAAAGCTTTTTATCTGTCTTTCTGTAGCAGGCTCTCGGTCATTTGTTTCTCAGATAACCGCAAATGGCCGTTTGTGGTTTACCCACCCTATCGCTCGTCTTTACTGACTGGAGACTGGATCCGACTTCTTATGTCTCCATGCATCCACCTCCAACATCCCCTAAGACTTATTATTAATATATATTTTTAATATTTTTTGACAACAGGATTATGATCTTTTGAGATCTTAGCCGCTCCTCTAACTGGCTAAAATATATTAGTCTAGTCGAGCTAAAGGGTTAAGTGATTAAATAAGATAAACAAGAAGTTCAACCTTTGGTGAAATGTTCTTGATATTTGAGTTCGATGATTATATTTTTGTTTCAAATTTCAATCTCCTTTGACGTAGGTTATTTCAAAACAAATATCGATTCTTTTCTGTAGGTTCCAACTTAACTGATATAATTTTTCAGCCTGAAAAATAGTAAAGTAAAAATGGTAGAGTGAAGAGAGCTATCCTGTGAAAAATCCACACTGATTAGCCGAGTAGCCGTTTAAAAAAACAATGAGTAACAACAGCAACAAAAATTGTCAAAACCGAAATCTTGGTAAATCTTGTAACTCATTTACAAGTTTGCGACAAAAAGAGGGGAGAGATGAGATCACAGAAACAGAGCTACTTCTGTTGACCAGGCCTTGTGCGAAGAGGCAGTAACTCTATTAACTCAAAAATGTTAATATACATACTTCATACTTACTTAGACTGCGTAGTTTTGCATTGTTCAGTTTGTTATTTCGTAAAAAACTTCAGTGTCCGATGGAGTAAAATGATATGCTCCTGTGAAAAATTGGCAGTTTCCAGTCGAATAGCCCGAGGGGTTGGAGTACGTGTAGCCACAGTAAGTATAGGAATGTTGATTACTGTTAGCGTTATCGTATATCTTGATGTCATGTGCAGAACCAAAAGTGGGTCCGTAGGAGGAACATCTGTACATGGCACTTTGCTGGTTTTGGTTTTGTGTCAGCTTCACAGGATTGTATCCTTTGACGTTGTAAAGAGAGAAAACAAAAGCTTTGCTGGCTGAAGAATAACCACAGGGACCTAAAATGAAAACAGTTAAGGACTGGTCAGTATTTGTCACCTAAGGGAGGGAAGGGGAGGGGACGGTGGGGGGCGAAGGATTTTTTGGAATGAGGATCACATCGTTTTCAAGATAAAAAAGGGGGATCAGTCCTCATTAACAGGCAGTAAGGAGGGGACCGGACCATGCATGAAATAAAAGGAGAAAATATCTGAAGCGGTGATATCATTTTATCACCTTTTTGACATTTCGTATTTTTGGCTTTGTATTGTTAATGGTAGCGTTTTTCCGTTTTTCTCTGGATTATCTATGAGGACTATAAAATAAGGACCAACTTTATGATTGGGTATTTTGCACCGGTGGCTTTGTTCAGTAAAAACGTTTGAAACTATGCGAATATGAAAAAAGAAAAATTCATGGTGATGAATTCAAAATGAATTTAACTTGCCGAACTAGAACCGAGCACCTTAATTTGTTATAAAAAAACAAATTATATAAAACACAAGAGCATATTTTTACTTTTCAAACAGAGAACTTGAAATATGGTCCAGTGTTTTTCAAAGACAACACATAATCCAGTAGAGCATTGATTAAACATTCTTTGTTTCAGCTGTGCAATAAGAATAGTGTACAAAACGAAACATGTAGAAATACCTCGAAATGGGAATGTCACAATAAAATAAAATCAAAATCAATAATCAAAAATTAAATCAAATCCGAAAAAAAACTTTTAGGTTAAAATGCGTTCCAAACGTGTTTCAAGCCATTTAAAAGTTTGTCTACTTCGAGATCTCAAGTTTTACTGTCTACAATGATATTTTTTTGTCCCTAAGATGTACTGATTGCTACAAGAAAAGTCCTTGACTAATCGATTTGTTATCTTTTCTACATGTGAGGGATGTTTGCTTGTTTGTTACTCACTGCTTGACCAGGACACGTCAGTATATCCACCAAAAATATAGCTGTTCACTTTGATGATTGTCACTGTGGGTCCCCTCCCATCACAGTTACTGTGGAATGTCGATGCTGCCCAGCCGTCAGTCTTTGCGTGCCAACACCTTACAAACCTGCTACGCTCTTTACTGATAAGGACTGGGTCCAAATACGAAAACAGCATCTTCAAGTACTTGTTGTAATCAAGGCTTCGAAGGATGTCAGACAAACCGAGACCTGAGGAGGGAGACGGAAAGTTAAACTTACAGTTAGCAAAAGGAATGGAACAACCCTTCTAGCTTTGATTCGTGGAGTCACTAAAGTGGATAATTTTATCACCCTCGTTTGGCCCGTGAAATAATCTCTCACTACTGATCCAGCAAGTTAAAAAATTTCTAGCTTATCTACCAGGTGATATTATAGGCGATGGAGAGAGAGAATCTTTTTTTGTCAGCTCAACCGCTCTTTCAAGTGGCTCCACCGACTTTGTTTTCATCTAATACCCACAGCCCCCCGCGGCAGCTCAGACTAGTCTTCTCAGACTCGTCACGCAACGTGTTGTGTGACGAACTTAAAGAATTGCTGCGAAATAGACCGTAAAGCGTAGAAATTTCTTTGAAATTGGAGAAAGGTAAGCTATTCGTACTCCAGCAACACATCTCTTTGAGAATAATTCTACATTCCACGAACTGATATTGCCACACGTCTTATTAATTATTTATCCTTGAAAAGGTGTCTTTTTCTTAATTACCTGTTTCATAGAATACTTCTATGTCCGTTGGAGAAAAATTATACCCCCCTGTAAAAAAACCACAGTCTCCAGTTGAGTACCCTGTGGGCGTCGAGTACGTTTTACCGCATGTGGTGTGAGAGTTTTGGTTGTTTCCAGCGTCGTTGGATATGTAGATATCATGATGCCTCCCAGCGCCAAAGGTGGGTCCATGCGTATTACATCTGTACATCGCATATTGCTGGTTTTGATATTGTGTCAGCTTCGCAGCATTGTATCCTCTGACGTTATAGAGAGAGAAGGTGAACGCCTTACTGGAGGAAGAATAACCTGTGCAAGAACCAGCTGAAATAGAAGAACAATGTAGTCGTGGGTTGGAAGTTTGAAGAAAACATAAACCCCCCAGAGGAGAGGGGGTTCATTTTCTATCATAGACAAGACGGGGAGTTTTTCCAGGCTAGATGTTTGTGAGTGGGAGGGAGAGATGTTACGAGTTTGGGCATAAAAACTGTTACAAAATACTTCAATGGACATGGAAAAATATTGGGTGACATCAAAAGCCAATTAATGGGCTCCTGGTAACATTTTTTTTTTAATTTTTATTTTCGTACCCAGGCCCAAAATTTTATCCAAAATCTTTTTTAAAATAGCAAAATGTTAAGTTACCCAAAGTTATCTGTTACTTTCTTCAGATGTAGGCACATATTTAAAAAATTAAAAATGGTTTCGAGAACTGAAAAAAAATCCAACCATGTGAATAAGGCTTCGAAAATATTATATCCGATAAAAAATTCATTCCAAGCCCGCTAGGTTGAGTGATTACTCTAAGAAAAGGGAGTAAAACTTAATGAGACTTAAAGCAAAAGAACCATTTGATCTTAGTCTTGTCATTACTAGATGTTTGTGGATGTAATCTTGTGCTGCATGTGTATCGACTAGCAATCATATCCATGGACGATCTATGTGTGAAGACATCCTGATGGCCAAAATACGAAAAGAAATGGAAAAGCCCTGGAGTTCATAGTAAAGGAGAATCGCTGAAAATTTCATCGAGCATCCTCCTCCCCTCGCCTCCCCCCAAACGCGAAGAGGAAGAATAATTAATAAAATAAATAAAATAAAATCGTTTTGTCTCTTCTTAACAAACTGAATATACCTACCTCCTCCCCAGGACACGTCAGTATAACCACCAAAGATATAATTGTTTACTTTGATGACTGTCACTGTGGGTCCCCTCCCATCGCAGTTGCTGTGGAATGTAGATGCCGCCCAGCCGTCAGTCTTAGCGTGCCAACACCTCACAAAGTCAGTACGGGATGCACTGGGAAGAACTGGGTCTAAATATGAAATCAGCTTTCCCAAATATTTGTTGGGGTCCATGCTTCCAAGAATATCAGATGTGCCAAGGCCACCTGTGTTCGTGAACAAAACTCGAATGTGAACTATAATTACAGACGTCATAGAGTAAAGAAAGATGTTATTCCTTCTTCACCATGGAAGTTTACCACGAAGAATCGAGCTCCAGATCTTCTTACTCACAGCGTGAAGTGCTCACCATGTGATCCCATTTAAACTCATTATTTTCTCGTGAATATAATCTGCAAATATAGCAACTAAATTCCCTGAAAGCACAAAATCCTAATTGTGTGTATAACGGAGAAACAAAAGGCGAAAAGTACAGAACTCAGCCGGACTTGACCTAGTCTCCCTCGCAGCCGTTTTTTTGGATGTCACGCAACGCTCCCCCAAAAGAACGGCTGCTGACAACCGAAATACATTCCTTTCTCATTGTCCTTGCGGTTTGTTCGCGGTCTATTGAACAGACCAATCACACACCAGAAAATCTGAATGACGTAAGGTTTCACGCGAAAATGTGGATGTGGCAGATGATCTAGCTACCATGTCGGGAGAAACACTGAGGAAATTTGTCAATGAGAGCTCAAAATGGGTTCTGTCGTCGTGTACCGGTTCACAAGAGCCAATACAAAAGACCAAACAATTCACAATAGCTAACCGATGACTCCTAAACAAAGAAAGAACAATGGTAATTCCCTTGTGAACCGGTACACCAGGACAGAACCTAAAAATGTTTCACATGTTCATCGTTGTGCCCTGGTAGAGATAGAGTATATATTTTTGGGAAAACTTCTCACAATTTCGTTGAAATTATAGAATCTACGCTTAACATAGACGTCAACTGCTACACCAACGACACGAACGCTAGATTGTTTGAGCGCTTGTTAAAGTTTCAGCGAGCAACTGAGAGTAGAAGAAGCTAAAAACTGAACTGAAACTCTTTATTCGCACTACTTCAAGAGGTTACTACAGATTATAAAAGTCAGAATATATAAGAAACAGTAAATTACATAAATAATCAAAACGAAATACAAGACGCCTTTCAATCGAGGCCAAAGGCTAAACGCTTGCTTCGACCTACAGATGGAGATCAGGAGGAAAAAAGCGCGTGCTTGCCGTCAACAAACCGGGCGAAGGCTTCGAGAACACTGCAATTTAGGTCGGCCAACGTCCCCTACACTACTTGTACTTCTTCATTTGCCAGTCTGCTGCTAGCTGGAGTGAACCCGATTAGTTATGTTCGTGGCTTCTTATCACCGGTACAGGAAATCGGCCCGAATTATCGAGTGTTTCCGCACGTTGGTACGACGCAACAACAATAACAATAATATGACCACTTTCATCGGTAACATGGTCAAACACGAGCGGGAGTGCTTGATATATCAACGATTTCCCGGATCCTGTAGGCAGCTTAACAAAAACATCTTCTTTCTCGACTAAAACTTTTCTAATTGCAAGCTTCTGGTGAGCATTAAGCTCGAAAGTTTTGAACTTTGACGACGCTTTGCGAAAAGCTCCTTCAAGCACCGCCATTTGTTTTGTGTTTTCCACATAAGGATCGCGATAGAAAACGATATATGATTGGACGAGTCTCAAAAGGTGAGTCTGGCGCGAACAGGTTCCTGAAAATGGAACCCGAGCTGTGATTGGCCAAATCGGAGAAAGGAATGTAGTTCGGTTGTCAGCAGCCGTTCTTTTGGAGTAGCATTGCGTGACATCCAAAAAAACGGCTGCGAGGGAGACTAGACTTGACCCGACTCATTGATTCAATTCAATGGCAACTGCAAAAAATATGCATTTTTTCCCCTGATTTAGTTGATATGCACTGATAGTCGGGAATTGAGATATAATTCGTTTGTCACAGTTGCCATAATAACCTGAATAGTATTTCGCTGCTGTATATGGTTCAGCGCATGCGCTCTTAGAATCGCTGAACCATGCTTCGGATTAGAGTTTAGGTATGTTTATCGTATATTAGCGACAGGTTTTAATAGTGTTTTTTTTTAACAATAATTTACCTATTTCGAACAAAACTTCAATGTCAGATGGAGTAAAATAACGTGCTCCTGTAAAAAATCCACAGTATCCATTCGAATAGCCCGGGGGTTTGGAGTACGTGGAGCCGCAAGAAGTAGAAGAGTTTTGATTGTTCCCTGCGTCATTTGATACGTAGATGTCATGCCCACCAAAAGTGGGTCCATAGGAGGAACATCTGTACATGGCGTTTTGCTGGTACCTGTATTGTGTCAGCTTCACAGGATTGTATCCTTTGGCGTTGTAAAGAGAGAAAACAAAAGCCTTGCTGGCTGAAGAATAACCACAGGGACCTAAGAATGAAAAGAGTTAGGGACTGGTCACTATTTGTCACCTCAGGGAGGGTTAGGGTTCACGTTATTGAGTGAGACGATCAATGCTTTACTGGAGGAAGAATAACCTGTGCAAGAACCAGCTGGAATAGAAGAATAATGTAGTCGGGCGTTGGAAGAAAACATAAACCCCTTGAGGGGAGGGGGGTTCATTTCCCATCATAGACTAGACGGGGAGTTTTTCCAGGCTAGATGTTTGCTAGCGAGGGGAGAGATTTTACAAAGTTGGGCATAGAATTGGTACAAAATGCTTTTATGGACATGGAAAATTATTGGGAGACATCTAAAGCCCATTAATTGGCTCCTGGTGATATTTGTTTTAAAATTTTTATAATCATTCCCAGGCCCGAAATTTAACTCAGTCTTTTTCAAAATGGCCAAATGTAACATAACCCAAAGTTATCTGTTACTTTCTTCAGATGTAGGCACATATTTAAAAAATTAAAAATGGTTTCGAGAGCTGAAAAAAAAATCCAGCCACGTGAATAAGGCTTCGAAAATATTATATCCGATAAAAAATTCATTCCAAGCCCGCGAGGTTGAGTGATTACTCTAAGAAAAGGGAGTAAAAGTGTCAGCTTCACAGGATTGTATCCTTTGGCGTTGTTAGACGTTGGAACCTCCTGCGGTAACCGTGGAGCTCAATAAAATCACTCATTGTGTTCTCAAACGAATCAAGCCAACCTAAAGGCCAAGAAACTATTGCCGACAAGTTAAAACACATGCTATGTGCCTGCAGAACTGACTGAAAAACTTTTAACACATTTCCACTACAAATGCCATTAGCTTTGCAAACAATACAAATTAAGTACTTGATATTCACAACGCCGTTCAATGATTGGCGGAGAAAGCTCACAGCGTCGTTTTTGTCTAATGAGAGAAAAATCTTAAACCAATCGTGACTTGGTATATCGCGTTTTTCTCGCGCCTCGGGCAGATTTCTTTTTATCCTTTGTTTTGATTGGCCCGTTTTTTAAACGGGCAGTTGAATAAAAATGAACTTGGTTTGGTTTTGCGACACTCAATAAATGCAGTAAAGAAAGAGAATATTTGATTTGGAGAGAATATATTTCGATCCTAAATTTAACAAATGCTACAGTACAATGAAGCAAGGATATATATATATATATATATATATATATATATTTATTATAAAACTTGCTTTCTGCTTGGTCACCATGACACGTCAATCTCCAGGTGGAAGAATCTCAAGAAATGGGCTTCGGGAGAAATTTTGTCTGCTATAGGCACCAAGCTTGATCCATTCTTACTACGTTATTTCCTTGCCTTTCTAAATCCTTAAAACGCTACACCGAAAAAAGCTACACGGGCAAGATGTACTTACTGCTCCATGATACATCAGTGTAGCCACCAAAAATGGAGTTAACAGCTTTGATGATTGTTAACGTGGGTCCCCTCCCATCGCAGTTGCTGTGGAATGTCGATGCCGCCCAGCCATCTGTCTTAGCGTGCCAACACCTCACAAACCTGCTTCGCTTTAAACTAAGGAGGACTGGCTCTAGGTAAGAAAGCAGCTTTTCTGTGTAGTTTTTGTAGTCGAGGCTGGTAAGAATAACAGAACTATTCAGGCCACCTATACAAATAAACAAAAAAGAGAGAAAAGGTCAGCTTTGCCTTACCTTAATTTTTTAGCGTCATGTTGCATTCGCCGTCTTGGTGCTCGAAAAGCCTGGTTTCACTAGCGACGCAAGCACAAACGCAACTACAACACCTCTTATCACACCGTGAAAACGGCCTCGACGTAAGCATAAATACAAGCGAAAGCGCAAGCACAACGGGATAAAAACATTTTTCATTTTCTTTTGCTTTTGTTGTGCTTACGAACGCTTGTCCCGAGTGAAAAGAAAATGCCGCAGAAGCACAAGGAAGTCTACTACAGTTTGCTATGTCTGGATAATTATAGCACTCGCTCAACTTTTGCCCACGTCTGAGCCTTTGAAAAAAATGGCGGAGGTCGTCGCTGTAGTCTTTGTAAAAAGTGTTTCATAGTTGTTCGCAACTATCGAGTCTTATATGACCAGGAGTGTAAAGATTTCAAAGATAAAAACAAATAAGCAGAAGCTTGGACTCAAGTTGGCAAGGAAAAATCATCCTGGCTTCTCTTTTTTTTAAAAAGATCCCTAAACCTAAAGCGTTTCATTCTCCTCTTCTTCTGCAACCGATTTCGCTTTCTTCGCCGCCATATTGGCCGAGTCGAGATCAACGGAGCCTTGCAACTAGTGAACTAATTGTCAGGTGTAATGTGAGTCTTGCTTGGCCATTTGAATTGACACCTTGAAATTCACAGCAGATTTGTTATTTTCATCGACTGCGAGAAACACCTCGTCTAAAGAGAAGACCGTATTTCAAAACCCTTTGCTGAGTGACGAGCTGAAATATTTTTACGAAGTTCAAGAATGAGTAAAGGTACTGCAAGCAGAATTTCAGGACGTCTCAAATGAGCTGACAACAACCCAGAGGGCATACCTACCTCTCCAAAAATTCATCTCAAGAGTTAGAGCTAGCTGCAGAGATGTTTGACATAATCAAAGATGAAAGTAGTTTTACAAGCATCGCAACCATCAATGCGGAAAATTGTTTAAGCGTCTTCATCTCTGCCCTCTCCTTTGGTTTCGAGGAAAAAGCCTTTTTAATACAAGCATCGCTCGTAACATGCAGGCAATGGTGATCAGTTTGAACGAAAAAAATAAATGCTGATAGTTTCAAAAGAAACTGTTTGGGGCTGCGTCGGTGGGGGTAACGAAATAATTCGGATATATCAACAAAGTTGAAAGGGTAAATTGGCCACGTTTCGAGCGTTAGCCCTTCATCGCTAGCCCTTCGTCGTTAGCCCTTCGTCGTTAGCCCTTCGTCGATAGCCCTTCGTCGTTAGCCCTTCGTCGTTAGCCCTTCGTCGCTCCGACGAAGTGCTAACGCTCGAAACGTCAGCTTCTGTAATCGTTACGGTGGCCAATTTACCATTTCAACTTTGTTGATATATCCAAATTAAACGAAAAAAAACCTTAATAGCCAAGCTCGGACGAGTACTCTGCCGATGAATTGGACGAGGAGACTATCCGAGAGTTAGCAGAGGGGAAAATCCGAGAGTCAGTGGAAGACGATGTTCAAAAGTCTGTAGATGGAGGCGTCCAAGAGAACTGCCAAGGAAGAAGCATTGGGTAAGAGGCAGTTACACTAAACTAAACACTTGTTCTTGTTAACACATAAGAAAATTTGATTATTTTATCATGTTATATCGTGTCTGAACAAGAACCAAAGCTAAAAAAAAATCGATCCTTCTGCTTTGCTAATTTTTTCTCTATTTTTTTCATGGTCCTCACCCCCCTCTTAGTGCCTGTCCATTAGGGCTGATTCCTCCTTTTAATCTGTTGAAAATCATGTGATTCCACCAAAATCCTCCGCCGCTCCTTCCCACTCCCCCCAGGTCAAAAATAATGATCGAAGTAGAGTTAAGGAGACTGCTTGGTTCGCTCGTGTCTAAATGTTAGTTTTAAAACTCACGAAAATAGCAGCTTGTTCCGTTTCCTTGGTACCAGGGATTGCACGTGCATCGATAAGAACCAATGGTATTGATGCAGTAGGCGTTGGCGTCACAGTCATGTGATTCCTTGGTACATTCGTCGACATCTGAAAGAACGGATAAGAATGTTATGGCCAGAATTCACAGTCGATCGAAAATGACTGTTATTGGCGAGAGCGTCTCGCTGTACACTTAATTGAAGATGAAATGGTGTGGGGGACTATTCTAATTTCATTTAATAATTTAATAAGAAGTTCTTATATAGCGCATTAGAATTGAACTCTATGCGCTTTACAATTGCAATGAACAAAATTTCAATAAAAATCCTATACATGCAATTATCGCTACTCTATATAAACTAACGAAGTATTACGTGTTATACATATATTTGACAACGTACGATATCAAAAATCTGGTGGCTTAATTTTTGAAAAGATAAGTTTTCAATAAGGGTTTAAAGGAGTCAACAGATTCAGCGTACTTTATGCAGTCAGGAAGTTGATTCCACAAATACGGTGCAGCGTAGGGGAATGCTCTTTGTCCATAGGTTTTAGTTCGAATTGGTGGGACCTCAAGTAGATTGATATTTGATGAACGGAGTCTTCGTGCTGGAGTATATCGACTAAGAAGTTCAACAAGATAGGTTGGAGCCATGTCATTTAGTGCTTTGTATGTTATCAACAGTATCTTGAATTGAATTCGTTTTGTGACCGGGAGCCAATGAAGTTTCATAAGTATAGGTGCTATACTGTCTCTTGATTTAGCACCGACTAACAAGCGGGCAGCTGTGTTTTGGATCCGTTGGAGTTTTTCGATGTCACAAATTGGTAGACCGTACAATATAATTTGGATATATCAATAAAGTTGAAATGGTAAATTAGACACCGTAACGATTACAAAAGCTGACGTTTCGAGCGTTAGCCCTTCGTCGGAGCGAATGTACAATAGACCGTACAATAGGCTATTACAGTAATCAAGTCTCGATGAGATGAAGGCGTGTATCAATCTTTCATTTTGCTGCGTCGAGAGGTATTTACGAACGCGACCAATATTTCTGATTGCTAGAGACGACGATTTACAGATGGAATTTATCTGCGAGCGTAAGTTCATCACAGAGTCAAGCATGACGCCCAGGTCTCGGACAGTATTAGATAATTTAATGATGTCATCTCTAATATTGATATTACAGAAAGGAGGATTTTTTGAGAAGCGTGAAGGGAAATGAATGATGTCTGTTTTTGAAAGGTTGCATTGCAATCTGTTTTTCTTTTTAACACATGATTTCAATCTTTCTATGCCCATTATTCTGTCAGAGGAGTTTATCTTTGCGTAAAGTTGGGAATCATCGGTATATATCATACAGTTTAGGCCATGTTCAGTAACAATGTCTTCTGTAGGCGACGTATACATCAGAAAGAGTAGTGGACCAAGTACTGATCCCTGTGGTACGCCATAGGAGATATGTCGAGGCCATTCAAGCAATTTTAGATCGAATCTCCAGAATAAGCCGGGATTGATGCTTTGTTTTGAAATGAATTTCTTTAGGCAATGGCGAGAGTCATTGTTTAAACTTACCGATACATTTTTTTCCGTTTCCAGTAAAACCCGCTTTGCACGAACAACTGTGAGAACTGATGGTGTTCACGCACTTGGCGTTGACGTCACACAGGGGAATTGTTGAATTACATTCATCCACGTCTGAGAAACGAGAAAGATTGTGGTCAGTTTAAAAGAAAAAGAGGGTATCCGCCAAATCATGAGTCTTTTATGGATCTTTCACAGCAATTGTTTTTCACTGCAATCTGTTTTTCTTGGCCCACTCCATGATTGCATTAACACATGATTTCAATCTTTCCATGCCCATTATTCTGTCAGAGGAGTTTATCTTTACGTAAAGTTGGGAATCATCGGTATATATCATACAGTTTAGGCCATGTTCAGTAACAATGTCTTCTGTAGGCGACGTATACATCAGAAAGAGTAGTGGACCAAGTACTGATCCCTGGGGTACGCCGTAGGAGATATGTCGAGGCCATTCAAGCAATTTTAGATCGAATCTCCAGAATAAGCCGGGATTGATGCTTTGTTTTGAAATGAATTTCTTTAGGCAATGGCGAGAGTCATTGTTTAAACTTACCGATACATTTTTTTCCGTTTCCAGTAAAACCCGCTTTGCACGAACAACTGTGAGAACTGATGGTGTTCACGCACTTGGCGTTGACGTCACACAGGGGAATTGTTGAATTACATTCATCCACGTCTGAGAAACGAGAAAGATTGTGGTAAGTTTAAAAGAAAAAGAGGGTATCCGCCAAATCAATTGTTTGCTTCATGACTTCCAGCGGAAGCCAAAAGCTTAATTTTTTCAGTGTACGATCCCTTCAGGGAGACAGATTTCCCCTTCCCCATTCCCCTTCACGCACTTGGCGTTGACGTCACAGACGGGAATTGTTGAATTACAATCGTCCACGTCTGATAAACGAGATAGTTTAAAAGAAAAAGAGCATATCCGCTTAATTATGAGTCTCATGGATTTGCCACAGGAATTGATCGAAAATGACTGTGATTGGCGCAAGCGTCTCGCTGTAAACTAAATCAATGATAACATGGTGTGGGGGTCTATTCTAATCGGCCATTAAGGCAATTTTAGATCGAATCTTGAGAGTAAGCCGGGATTGCTATATGGTTTTGCTTTGTACCGATTATACGAAACTATTCATAATTTCAGTCACCTTCGGTTTTCATGTCACAAGGAGCCAGAACAATCTTCGCGGGTACAATCGAAGAAAACCAATATTTGCCGCTGACCGCTTGTCCTCCTTCGCTCAATTTGATTTCTTGGCAAGTCTCCGCAGGCAGGTCAGGAATAGAACCGAGAGGGACTAAACAAGAAAATAGATGTGTACTGTAAAAATATGTCATGTGGCTATTGTATTATTGTACCATTCGTAGAACCGAGAGAGACTGAACAAGAAAATACTCATGTATTGTAAAAATATGTCATGTGGCTATTGTATTATTGTACCATTCGTAGAACCGAGAAAGACTAAACAAGAAAATACTCATGTATTGTAAAAATATCTCATGTGGCTATTGTATCATTAGGTGTTGATTTTAATGTTATTTTGGCTTGTAAAGGCTGTGGTTATTCATACTGGTAAGAAGCGATAAGAGCTTTACTTTTTTGGCGTTTTCTGTCGATCTGTTCTCCACCAATATGGGTGGCGACCATCAGACTCCATTCTGCTTGTCTTCCTCAGGTCATGTGGTCGCCCGGGTTACCCTTCTCTTCATGACGCAAATACTCCACTGTGATTGGTTAGTTTAATTCAAAGCGGCACACCGATACAAGTTGATGAATTTAACTTCAGTAAATAGACTGATTTTAAAAAGGAAGGAAGGCTCTGTAAGATTCTAATGCAACTCTCCCCGTAATTGGCAGTCAATTGGAAGTCAGTCTCCTATTGTCCCCCCCGTTATACTCCGTTGGCCACCACCCCTCCCACCCCACATATGATGACTTGTCCCTTAGAAATGAATGAGGTTTCAATTGTTTAAAAATGAAAAATTCCACGAGCTAAAATTGTCCGAAACTTACGGCAGACAAAGGGGAGAATTTATATTTGGATCTTGACTTACCTCTGTTCAAATGTCGTTTGAAATAATACCGCTCCGCGTTTGGAACGTAATCGTCGGGTCTGGCCTCCTTGGTGCGGTTATTTAATTCACAATTTTTTTGAGTGAAAACGTAATTAAAACTTTGACATCTGACGTCAGCGGTACACTCATTGTAACAGACGACCCCCCGGGAAGCTCCCGTGATCCTCTTGAAGATGTGACGCTGCAGCATCATTCCAAGTTTTGAGACTTCGCCCACGCTGCATTGTTGTGCGTTAGCATTGGAAAACACCCTACATACAAAGACTACCACTGCCATATAGTAGAGTTTTGGAAGGACCATTCTCTTCAGAGCTGCAGCAAAGATGGCCTAAATTGTCAAAAATATGTTGAAATATCAGTAAGACTGGCAACCCTGCCCTTACTAACGGTATTGATTACTGTCTATCGTATAACTGATCTTGTTTTCGTACCAAGGGTTCCGACCCGTTACGATCTTAGATACATCGTTAATATTTCAAACACACAATATTAGTTTTTCAAGATAAGGAGAACCAGTAGAATATCCCTAAAAATCTGAATGCATAACCATCTCCTTCAGCTTCGTTTTCATCTCAAATAACTTGCTTTTAATCAAATTCATCAGAAACGCCCTGTATGGCGAGAGAAGAAAGCGAAAAACACGCGAGAATTCGGAAGAACGCGCGAGAATGCACGATTACGTTAAAGATGCGCGTGAAATTAAAAGGAAAGGTCATTCTCGCCCCACCTTTCTGACGCGCCTTACGCTTTCTTGGATAGACTCTCGAATTTCGACCATTTAGTCGACTTTTTTAATCTGAATCAGTTTCCTATCGATTAATAGTTTATTCCACATTTCAGACCTCTGGATCTACCGTAGGATAAGAAAAGGAGGGAAGTAAAGAAACTGTGTCTTTTAGCCATGCTCAAACAGTTGCTTTACAATTGAGTCTTTGGCCAAAACAATCATGGTTACTTTCTGCTATTCTTAATCTTTTTACCATGGATTTTGTCAGCTTTTTTGTGTTACATTTAAAACTAAATTGGAAATATCTTTAAACTTTTTGTGGCAAGGTTTTTATGCTGTTCGGAATCAGATAGTTAAGCCAAAAGATGGGAGCCGTTTGAATTCTCATTTTACTCCAGAATGTGTAGAATTAGATAAAACGAGTCACACATTCAAGATGGAAATTACGTGACTTGTGAATATGTTCCGTATATTTTTCTCTCTCCTCACCTGTGAGTCTAACACGAAGCTGACTTCCTATAATTTTTTTGCGAGTCTTGCATTTTGAGTTTAAAGTTGGCAAACTAACTTTTCGGATTCATAAATCAACATTAGATTCGAATCATTACATTGTTGCTTAAGAATTAGCGTACAAATCCTTTCCGGAAAGTTCTGAATAAATATCGTATTTTTTTGCATGTTGTTTTAGTTAGATGACCCTCATATTTAAGAAACCTAAATCGCAAATTCCTTTATCGTGTCGACCTCGCTGCACCAAGACTCGGCAAGTCATCAAGGTGATGAATATTGGAATATATGTAGCTGTGCATCATTATCACATTTTCATCCAGTTCCTAAATGTTTTCCAAAACCGAATTCATCTTGTGATTCCTTATGCTGGGCAACTGACAACTGATGGTGATAGTTTATTAAATCGCATTCTAAGTATTTCTTTTGAACATAATAAAGAAAGATTTACTTGCCTTTAATATTCTCAATTTTCCCGCTTTGTGTTTCTTGAACCTCATGTCTAGATGATTCAAATATATATATATATATATATGTATGTATCTATAAGGGAATAACTTTTGGACCTCACTGCATCAAGACTTGGCAGGTGAGATGACCATCAAGGTGATGAATATAATGCCAGCGTTCCTCGGGTTTATTATCCCTTAGAAAATGATAGCAGACAAAACAACTGATAATAACCGCCAAGCCTTAATTAAAAGTAATTAGTCTTCATGCATTGGAAAAGCTTTTTGCCGGTGGGTGTCTGGTTGCATTGTAAAGACAATGTACAGAAACTTTGACAACACGTCTGTTAGGTTAAAAAAACGATAACACTTTACAATTTCACTTTACAACTTCCCTTACAATTTACATTTAACAATGATTTCACATTTGTGCTTTTCGTTTGCCTACTTGTTTTCGCTAAACTCTTTCTTAGAATGTCAGAAATGGCCGTATGATCATCGATTATAATTAAATGTTCCATACTGTATCAATTCTAGATCTTAAATTTTCTGTGAGAGCGGCTACAAACAATGAAATCAACAAATCGACAGTGGTTTAGCGTGGTTTGTACTCCTATCGACGAAGATATTCGTCATCTCAGTTTCAAAATGTTGTGGAATCACGAGGCGGATGATTTTCACCGCAATATCGACGCCATTCTGTTTCGTGTCAGGTTGGGGGTTGGTAAAACAAAGTGCGAGGTTTTATTCCTGAAAGAAACGTTGGAGATTTACAAGCAGGTGTGGAAAATTCATTGCTAATTACCCCTCTCTTTCACTTCCCCCAAAAAACAGAAAACACTAAGACGAAAAGTCAGAGAAAAATGATAATAATTTGCTTACTCCTAAATCTCAGTATTGTTAAACGTTTAAGTTTAAGTCAATCCTTGTAGAGTTTCCACTTTTTGAGGCTAGGTTTTTTAAAATTCTATAAGGATATAATTTCAGAGATTCTTAAGAAATTAGATTGATTTAACCAGTAAACGTTTCCCACCATTTCACAAAGTTGACATGATAATAAGTAAATACATTCCGTTTGATCATATCGATACCAATTTGGGGATGAACACCCAGTGATTCTAAAATTTCTGTCCGTTGCGTGGCAATTAAATAATCCACGCTATTTAACATGGCAATATTTAATCCAGAAAGAACTTTTTCTGTGTTTACACAGCTTCATCTAGACGCGAGGAGGGTAGTCAGTTCGTATGACAGTTATGCAATCACTAGCCACAGTCGAGGGTATGCATCATTTTGGAGAATTCATTGCTTCTATGAATTATTTCCTATATTGTGGCTATATCCTCTTCAGCGACACTAAACGACCAATAAGCGCGCTCCAAATACACCAGTCATTTTATACTAAATTTAAGCAGGTTTATTAGTTGGGGATGAATTTTTCATTCTTAAACTTTCAAAACAGAAAGATACTAAGGGAGTTTTAATTTTCAAAAAAGCGTAATTACGTTTACTCAAATTGATAGATAGAAGACCGTTTTAACTTCATTTAAAAGTAACGGTAGGCGGCTTATAGAAGTAAAATAATCAGTGATATTTAAGAGAGAACACGAAACGTTTTTAATTAGTTTTCGAGCATTGGGAGAACTTAGACATGCTTTAACTGATTACTATAACTAATGTTGGAAAATACAAAATGGTTGCGAAAAAAGACACGAAAATGACGGTGGCAATCGTGAGAGTACATAGAAGTCAAACATGTTTCAGCTACAAAATGTCAGTTCCAAAGCGCAGGAAAACATGTTTGTGATGACTGGTTCACTGTGACTTAGACATATCTCTGTGCTGAAATTTCTTTTTGTTTGTTTGTTTTTGTACTTAATCTTTTATTTTCCAGAGGTGATTAACACATAACTTCTTCTTACGATATCAATTCGCTATCGAAAATCCAGCTTAAAAGTGATATATATGATAAAAAATAATCAACTAGAGGTCATCTTTATGATAAAACTCCAAACTCTCCAAAATCAGTCTAAAAGGAAATATATGGCATCTGGAGGGGAGAATTGCTAATGAGGCACTTAAATGAATTTCAGGTATTTGTGAAACAGCTGCAGTTGTCAGAGCTCGCTATCACTCGTGTCCACTCCCTGCGATTTAAATTTCGTGACCCGCTGTCGGAACAAGGTAGGGAGCATGGGGACGAGGACGTGGAACAGTTCCTTTCGGCTTTGACAGAAAAACGTGAAGTAGCGGTAATTGGCCCAGGAAGAGGCCCCGCTGGGAAGAGTTATTCACAGATTGTTCGCCAAACAAGAGGTTTGTGTCACGGCAGATTAGCTAGACTAAAGCAACATGTCTATAATTTAAACTTGAAGGTTTAATCTGACTATTGATATTGGTTGCAGATGAAAGTAACTGCTTTTTTGTCTCTCAAAGAGCACGGGAATACACTTTGCTGTGAACGAATAGATCTCTTCAAATTTTTCGGTAAGCTCATGCAATAAAGCCAAAATAGTACTTCTGCTCGACGTAATCACGTTTTAGGGAACCAACATGAACCACGAGAATTAATTTTTTCAACCACAACCTAATCAGAATGATTTCACACTTAAAACGCGGGTCGCAAACTTTTAGTTAGCGCAGCTTAACATCTTCTAGCCCGCGTGAAGCCCTATTTTGCAACAATACCTTCTAGCGTCAAAATACAACCTCCTAACTTCTTTTCGATGCTATAAAAATTGTGCTATATCAGTAGCCACACGCAGTCTTAGACAGCCTATCTTTCTATCTTAATAAAGTAATATATTATAGTCGTTCTTAATCTGTAGTAATCTTCTCAATCCCTTACCATTCCCGCTTCTTTCTCGTTTATCCTTTCTCTTTCCTTATGTTACCATCTTGCCTAGCTAATATATTATAGCTTCCATCACGTTTAAGATAACTTTTCCCGTTTAGAAAACTACATCGGATATTGTTATGTAATTTAATTACGCTACGCTATTTCCTCATTTTTACTTTATCTTTGTCAACGGGGGCAACCAGCCCTACCAGCTCAAGACTTCCCACCCCCCACCGGTCGGGAGCGCATTATGTTAGCATAAATTCCCCGTCCCCGCCCCTTGTCGCGTACTTGTTTTCAAAGAATGTACTGTGTCGTATATGAGCACGATCCTTCGCAGTTAAGCACTATTTGAGCAATAGTGAAGATCAGACCTGAAAAAAATTTCAGGCCTGTACGGGATTCGAACCACTGACCTCTGCGATACTAGTGCAGCGCTCTACCAATTGAGCTAACAAGCCAACTGGGAGCAGGCCATCAAATTAATTCGACATAAACCCGTAGATGATAAATCAAACAACAACAAACATATGAAACATATGTGTGAACTGCGGTTATGAGACGTATATGAGCACGATCCTTCGCAGTAAAGCACTATTTGAGCAATAGTGAAAAAAATCATCTACGGGTTTATGTCGAATTAATTTGATGGCCTGCTCCCAGTTGGCTTGTTAGCTCAATTGGTAGAGCGCTGCACTAGTATCGCAGAGGTCAGTGGTTCGAATCCCGTACAGGCCTGAAATTTTTTTCAGGTCTGATTTTCACTATTGCTCAAACAGTGCTTTACTGCGAAGGATCGTGCTCATATACGTCTCATAACCGCAGTTCATACATATGTTTCATATGTTTGTTGTTGTTTAATGTACTGTGTACTGACCAATGACGATTTCAGACTTGTGGGTGCATTTACTGATGACGTCATTTTTCAATGAAGAAGAGTGATCTTAATCGAAATCAGGAAGAAATTGTACTTCCTTATGATAAACTTTTGCAAGAATAACAGCAGATTTTTGTAAACCTCAAACGGCAAACTCTCAATGCTTGAAGGCTGATAGTTTCGAAAGAAACTGTTTGGGGCTGCGTCGGTGGGAGTAACGAAATAATTTGGATATATCAACAGAGTTGAAATGGTAAATTGGCCACCGTAATGATTACAAAAGCTGACGTTTCGAGCGTTAGCCCTTCGCTCCGACGAAGGGCTAACGCTCGAAACGTCAGCTTTTGTAATCATTACGGTGGCCAATTTACCATTTCAACTTTGTTGATATATCCAAATTATCTCAATGCTTGAGTCAACTGATCAAGGTATGAATTCCTTCACGGATCTGTCATACGTTCTTTGAATGTTAAATAGGAGAAAGTGAGCATACGTCAGGACGATACCTACCTTCAATGAGAACTCAACCTTTTTACTGAATTTGTTTGTCCAACATTTTCTCCCGGTGGTGGCGGCAAATCATGTCTAATGATCACACCTACCAAGTAGTAATCTTATGTGGTTCTTGGTTACAAGGTGGTTCAAATTCGTAATTTTCTGGATGAAATCCCAGTGTGACCATCTATCTGAAAATTCTAAGCAGTACTTTATTTAGTAACTTAAAAGTTTTTGCCCAGCGAATTCTCGACAACGGCTCGAATATTTCTGTCTTGATTCAGTTAGCGAACTTGCCCTCGAAATATTTAATAGTTTTTACAGCAATGACTCTTTGCGAGTGAGAATAAAATAGATATTTTTTGTGGGAGACAAATTAAAAGCAAAAGCAAAAATAGTTGAACGGTTATTGAGAGCGTTTTGTGTCTCGGTCTCTATTTCTAACTCTGTTGGTCCAAACGACACATCGAAAAAAAAAATATATAAAGCGATTACGGCTCTTTGAGTTTCCCGGCAAGTTGGTTTCTTTGATCTTTGCAAAGAGAATTTATTCCTGACGGGTGATTTTCTGCTACGGTGGTCAATTCAAATGTGCACGCGTATCAAAGTAACAAGGTTATTGGTGAGCTGAATGATTGGTCAAACAAAACGGCGGGAAATCGTGCGCGTGTTACTACGGCACCAGCGGGGGAATGATGAGATTGCTGTGAACTGATACAACTGTTGATTTATTTAGTGCCAGGAAACTTTGAAATGGTGGTGAGCGCGGGAAAAATTGAACTGTGAACAGGCACATGGAAGAAGAAAACAGTAAGCGCGGAAAACGTGAAACTGGACCGATGATCGGGAAACTTTGCCCACTCGTTTGATTCGGAGAGCGATATGCCCGTGCAAACATTTGACTTTGGGATTCTCGAACTAAATTTGTTCTGCTTCACTCGTTCACAACTAAGGATGAAGGTTATATCACATTGGTTAAACAATGGTGATTACTTGAGTTTTATTTACATTCAAAGGATTACGATTGATTTCTGATATAAAAACCTTTAGCCCTAAAGTCAGGCACAGATATGGTCAGCGGATATGAATTGCATGGTCCTGATAACTTCAAAAATTTTATCAGACCATATCTTTGTATGACTAAAAACTTATCGACCGACCAAGGGTTCATATGGACTTTATGTATTGAGAAAAAATGGGGTCAAAAGAATCAACCGTCCGACAAAGTTTTTTTCATACAATTTGTTAAGCAGTTTTTCAAGTTATAGTGTGTTAAATACATGTTGAATATAAAGGGGATTTCAGCAACCAAAGATTTTTCAATCTACGTTTACCATCAACTGCGAGGTGTGGCGTTTATCGTGTACACTATAATCAGTGTAGATGACATGAAATCTAGTTCAGCCCTTTTTCAGAAATGTTTATGGCGCTCTGTTAGTTTTCAACCGGCTGTCTCCCTTTCTTGGTTTTGAAGACTAAGAAGACAACTATTTTGATTACTCCCGCTCATATTTAATCAGTTTCTTTCTTCATTGCAATCCCATCTAGACGTGCAATAGATTCGGTGTAATGTCGATCGAAACTGTTATTAATTTACTCTGGGATTAATCGTGTGACGGCGAAGTGCTCAGACTGCTGTACAGATTGTGAGTCTGCTGTCTGAAGGGAACAGAAGAGTTCCTTTCCGAAAATACACATCTCAAATAACGCTCTTTCGCAGGTAAAGCTAAACGTGGATATTAAAACTCCCTATCTCTCAGTCCATAACACGGTTATCAGTCAGTCTAAAAACGAGCTTAAAATCGGGCCCGCCAAAAACTGCGGTCAGCTGTTTCCCTGAGAACTACAACCGCTGCTTGTGGTTTACTCGCTCTTTAGCTAGTCTTTATTAACTGGAGCATGGAACCGACTTGTTATGTCTTCTATCCACCTCCAACCTCCCCTAGAGCTATTAATTAATACTGTTGTAGAATGTTTCCTTAAAACAGGATTATGATCTTTCAAGATCTTAACCGCTCCGCTAAAAGACTAAAATCTAACAGTCTAGTCAAGCTTAATGATTAAATAAGATAAACAAGAAGTTGAAACTTAGGTGACATGTTTTTTTATAGTAAGGTTCGATGGTTATATTCTTGTTTGAAATTATAATTTCTTTTGCTTTTGGTTACGATAATGTATAATAAAGATGTTAGAAAAGACTGGAAAATGAAATCGTTGTCTATGTGATTGTCTAAAATGGAGAAAAGCAATTTTTCTTTCGGAAAGTTCTTACGGAAACATATCGCAAGCAGCGAGTGTTTAACTTCTGTGAAAAAAAACTTTCGCCCTCTCGCGGTCGAACATCCAAGCTACAACAATATATCTCAACGATAAAAAATTATTGATTAACCTTTTAAAATGACGCATACGTATTTATATAGATATATATATATATATATAAAAAGTGTATGATTTTGACTTTCGTAAAACAGTGCTCAATACATAGAAGTAGAGCGATATATATATCGGGGGAGGAAAAAGACAAATTAACTACAAGTTCATTCCTACAAACCTGTTTCGTGGTTTCCCACTCATCGGGGTTTATATATATTTAGTACAATTTCAGTGCTGAGCAAAGAGTTTCCAGTAATCTGATTGGTCGAGCGGTTCCTTCTATGACGCTATGGAACCGCTCCACACGGTTTATATAAAATGTTAAAATAAAATGTTAATAAATGTTACTAAAATGTTACTAAAATGTTATGATTTTAGAAATTTTTCTGTTGTTCAGCTCTGAAATTATACTAAAACAATTATTTGCCTCAGGTTCGGTGAATATCGTCGAATAATTGTTAAATATATATATATATATATATATATATATATATATATATGTGTATAAGTAAGTGTAAATTGATGAAACATGAAGCAAACTTCTAACTGTTCCAGCTTTAATGTGGCGACGTTTCGGCCTTCGACCCTCTTCAAGCGGAACGCCGATTTACATAAAAATCAAAAACTAAAAATCCTAGTAGGTTTACAGAATGACCTGAATTTAAACTAAACGTAAGAAATATAAGTAATATTACGTAATGCACTAAATACCTTATTATTTAACGTGCGGTACAAATGGAAATGCTCGTGCGAGGCAAATGAAGGTGCACGTCGACGGCGGTGCGAGCTACGAATTCCTCATTTACAACAGGGTAAGAGCATAGACTCAAGGTGTTTCCCAATTCTAAAAACCGTTACTTCGAATGCTCTACAGCCTAAAAGTTTCTCACCTACAGCATGATGTTCAAATTGGAGAGTTTTCTTAATGGAGGCGCCCTAAGTTTAGCCCACGGCCTGACTCGGGAAAAGTGCGCTGTTCTTTGTACATTAGACTGCTCGTTCTATCGGTTCGTTGCCCTAACAACCAACGCAGGATTCTGGAAGAAGAAGAGAAATATTGTAAATCACTCTTTAACTGCTCGTGATCTACAAACGTTTCGAGCGTTCTACCAACATATATTCTGTGGAGATTATTACGCCAGTAAACTGACAGAATATGCAGTCTGTTGGTTTTGTAACCAAAACCACGGACGTTTATACTGTAGACGAGAAATTTTCCACCAATCAAAGGACTTCTATTATCTTCGCTATTTTTTAAGTACGAAATAATCAACTAAATACACAAAAAAATGTCTTAGCAAGTTTTTAAAAGCGGTGAGAGTAAACTGACACCCACTGAACAGTCCAGCTTTTACCTCTAAGTCCTAAATATCAATTTTTTTTTCTGTAGGTTCCATGCCTCACTGATATATTTTCAGAATAAAGTTTCTAAGCCATTGAAAACAGCTAAAACCTAAATAGTGCTTAGAGTACTTTTTTAAAAATTCATCAAGATTTCTTTCGAAATTAAGTGATTTGCTATATTTTCGTAAAACATCGATTAAAAAAACCCTATGAAACCTAAAACATCGTTACAACATAGCGCGCGTACTTGCCCTATCAAAGTCCTATTGAGCCGCTAGGAAGAAAATCTTTATTTGCGTAAATAAGATGACGTGAGCTTTTATTTTTTACTCGGTTGCGGAGTTGCCGTCCTATTAAGCTGCGGTGCAGTTTTCCTTCTCTTTAATATGGAAGAAACCAGAGAAGAACTGCCCAATTTTTTTTATCAGCATTGACCTTTCAGGTCCTAATCCTACTAGCCGCAAAAACAAAACCGAAAAAAACTCGCAAGTTGCACGTTTCGCAAATTTGTCGGAAGACCAGCTACGGAAAATTTTGGCCGAAAGACATACAAACATTTTATAGTAGCACGAGTTTATTTAGCTTTGATTTTCTCAATTTTCCCCGTTTATTTTAAGCTTTTCATTCAATTATTGGTTAACTAGAGCAAATGTTGTCGCCTCAAAAAGCTAGATTACGCATTTTTCGTGCTCTAAAAACTTCCCGCGTGCACCCATAACTCGATATACGCACGTTAAGCATGAATAGATTCTTAAATTTAACCTGGGATTGCTTTTAAAACTGAACTAAGATTCCTAAAATGGCTATGAATTGATTTGACTACCAGCTTGGCGACCAGCTTCGTTCGGTTCGGAGACTATTTTTGTTCGTAAAAGACTTTAAGGTCAGATCGGGTAAAATAAAGTGTTCTTATGAAAAATGCACAGTGATCCGCTAAATAGCCATCAGCATCTTAAAAAAAAAAAATTCTAAAAACCTTCATCTCGGTAACTGAGCTGTCTCTAGTGGCCGATCTAGGGGAGGGGCCCAGGGGGGTCCGGCCCCTCCCCTTATTTTGGGTAAAAAAAATCGCAGAAGGAAGAAAAGCCAGCAGGTGCACACACATAAAAAAATTGGGCCCTCTGTTAGCTCAAGGTATGAATCATCTACTGAACTCAGCTACTCACATAAAGACATCGCAAGTTTGCGATGAGATCTTAGAAACAGGGCTGGTTCTGTTGCCCAGGCCCGTGTGCGAAGAGGCACTAACTCTTAAATTCATTGTTACTATGTACACTTCATACTTAGACTGCATAACTTTGCAGTGTTTAGTTTGTTATTTCGAAGAAAACTTCAGTGTCGGATGGAGTAAAAGAATGTGCTCCTGCGAAAAATCCACAGCTTCCAGTCGAATAGCCCGGTGGGTTGGAGTATGTGTGACCGCAATTCGTATAGGAATTTTGATTGCTGTTAGCGTTATCGTATATCCGGATTTCATGTCCCCCACCAAATGTGGGTCCATAGGTGGAACATCTGTACATGGCGTGTTGCTGGTTTTGGTGTTGTGTCAGCTTTACAGGATTGTATCCGTTGGCGTTGTAAAGAGAGAAAACAAAAGCTTTGCTGGCTGAAGAATAACCACAGGGACCTAAAATGAGAAGAGTTAGGGACTGGTCACTATTTGTCAGCTAGCGAGGGGATGGGGTAGAGAAGGATTTTTTTGGGGGGGAGCATTGCAGGGTTTTCAGGAGAAATGGGGGGATAGTAACCTTCATTGACAGGCACTAACGGGGGGGACCTTCAAAAAAAAGGAGAAATTATTTGAAGCGGCTGGGTCAATTTATACCTATTTGATGATTTCGTATTTTTGGCTCTGTATAGCTAATGTTGGGTTTTTTCTTTTTTCTTTGGATTATCTTTGAGGACTGTAAGATAGGGAGCAGTTTTATGATTGGGAATTTTCGCGCCGGTACCTGTGTTTAGTAAGAAACGTTTGAAACTGGGCGAATGTGAAAAAAAATTCATGATGATAATTATTAAAGATGAATTTAACTTGCCGAACTAGAACCGAGCACCCTAGTTTGTTAAAAAAAAAAAAACAGCAATTGAAATATGGTCCAAAGTATTATTTAAAGGCAACGCGTAATCATGGACTAAACATCCGTTGTTTCAGCTCCTCAATACGAATAATAGATAAAGCGAAACATGTAGGAATGACACGAAATGGGAATGTCAGAAATAAATCAAATCAAAATGAAACATCAAAAATCAAATGAAATCCCAAACAAGACCTTTGGTTAAAACGCGTTCCAAACGCGTTTCAAGCTATTTGATAGTTTGTCTACTTTGACATCTCACTTGTTACTGTCTACAGTGATATGTTTTGTTTCTAAGATGTACTCATTGCTACAAGAAAAGTCCACGATTAATCGATTTGTTATCTGTTCTACGTCTGAGAGATGTTTGCTTGTTTGTTACTCACTGCTTGTCCAGGACACGTCAGTATATCCACCAAAGATATAGCTGTTCACTTTGATGATTGTCACTGTGGGTCCCCTCCCATCACAGTTGCTGTGGAATGTCGATGCTGCCCAGCCGTCAGTCTTTGCGTGCCAACACCTCACAAACCTGCTGCGCTCTTTGCTGATAAGGACTGGGTCCAAATACGAAAACAGCACCTTCAAGTACTTGTTGTAATCAAGGCTTCGAAGTATGTCAGACAAACCGAGGCCTGAGGAGGGAGACGAAAAGTAAAACTTACAGTTGGCAAAATGAATAGAACAATCCTTGTGGCTTTGATTGGTGGAGTCGCCTAAAGTTGATAATTTTATCACCCTCGTTTGGCCCGCGAGATAATCTCACATTACTGATCCAGCAAGTTAAAAAATTCCCAGTCCGTCTACCAGGCAGTATTGTAGACAACGGAGAGAGTAAAACTTGTCTGTTAGCTCAATCGTTCTTTCAAGTGTCCCCACCGACTTCGTTTTCATCTAATATCCACAAACCATATGCATCGCGGCAGCTCAGACTAGTCTTCTCAGACTCGTCACGCAACGTGTTGTGTGACGAACTTAAAGGATTGCTGCGAAAGAGACCGTAAAAGCTTAGAAATTTCTTTGAAATTGAAAAAAAGTAAGCTATCCGTACTCCAGCAACACATCTTTTTGAAAATAATTCTACATTCCACGAATTGACTTTGCCACACGTCTTACTAATTTTTTATCCTTGAAAAGGTGTCTTTTACTTGATTACCTGTTTCACCGAATACTTCGATGTCCTTTGGGGAAAAATAAAACCCCCCTGTAAAAAACCACATTTCCCAGTTGAGTACCCTGAGGGCGTCGAGTACGTGTAACCGCATGTGGTGTAAGAGTTTTGGTTGTTTCCAGCGTCGTTGGATATGTAGATATCATGATACCCCCCAGCACCAAAGGTAGGTCCATACGTATGATTTACCACGAATGAGTTTAGGTATTTAGTCATCGTATGTAATCGACAAGGTTCAAAGGGTTTTTTAACAATAATGTACCTGTTTCAAAGAAAACTTCAATGTCAGATGGGGTAAAATGAAGTGCTCCTGTGAAAAACCCACAGTTCGAGCCCGAATAGCCCGGGGGATTGGAGTAAGTGGAGCCACACTTAGTATAGGAATGTTGATTGCTGTTAGCGTTATCGTATATCCGGATGTCATGTCCCCCACCAAAAGTGGGCCCATAGGAGGAACATCTATACATAGCGAGGTGCTGGTTTTGGTGTTGTGTCAGCTTCACAGGATTGTATCCTTTGACGTTGTTGAGAGAGAAAACAAAAGCTTTGCTGGCTGAAGAATAACCACAGGAACCTAAAATGAAATGAGATAAGGACCGGCCATTATTTGTCACCTGCGGGGGAGGGAAGAAGGGGGGTTCCAAGGAATTTCATGGTCTTTAAGAGAAGGGATCAAAGAAAACTATAATGTCAGATTTAATGCATAGTCGGAAAAAAATCCAAGTCCCAGATGGGATTTGAACCCACGACCCTCCATTTGTTTCATCTCATGTACATGCTCAAGGATTGTATCCTTTGACGTTATAGAGAGAGAAGGTGAAAGCTTTACTGGCGGAAGAATAACCTGCGCAAGAACCAGATGAAATAGAAGAAAAATGTAGTCGTGCGTTGGAAGTTGGAAGAAAACATAAACCCCCTTGACGGGAGGGGGGTTCATTTCCTATCACAGACTAGACGGGGAGTTTTTCCAGGCTAGATGTTTACGAACGGGAAGGAGAGATTCTACGAATTTGGGCACAGAAATGGTACAAAATGCTTTTATGGACATGGCAAATTATTGGGTAACATCTAAAGCCCATTAATTGGCTCCTGGCAATATTTGTATAAAAAAAAATTTTTTATTCGTACCCAGGCCCGAAATTTTAACTCAGTCTTTTTCAAAATGGCGAAATGTAACATTACCCAAAGTTATCTGTCACTTTCTTCAGATGTAGGCACATATTTAAAAAATTAAAAATGGTTTCGAGAACTGAAAAAAAAGATCCAACCATGTGAATAAGGCTTCGAAAATATTATATCCGATAATAGAAATGGTAAAGGCTTGGAGTTCATAGTAAAGGAGAATCGTTCAAAATCTCATGGAGCTCAACCCTCCCCTTTCTCTTCCTTCAAACCTGTAGGAGAAGAATGATTAATCTGAAAGAATCGTTTGGTCTCTTTCTTCAGTAACAAATTTCATATACCTACCTCCACCCCAGGACACGTCAGTATATCCACCAAAGATATAATTGTTCACTTTGATGATTGTCACTGTGGGTCCCCTCCCATCGCATTTGCTGTGGAATGTCGATGCCGCCCAGCCGTCAGTCTGAGCGTGCCAACACCTCGCAAAGTCAGTACGGGATGCTCTGGGAAGAACTGGGTCTAAAAACGAAATCAGCTTTCCCAAGTATTTGTTAGGTTCCAGGCTTCTAAGAATATGAGATGCACCAAGGCCACCTGTGTTAATAATAATTTTGTAATAACTTTTATTGCTATAGGGCTCTTATCCTGTGTTCAAGGCGCTTTACAACACTGTGCGGGGAACTTTACCAGACTGCCAGTGGCAGTTTACAAACAATAAAGGCGAATTTTAACAGATGCCCCCTCCCCCCAATTCCTAGTAAACAGGCCAGATCACATCACAGTAATCTCGTAATGTGGGTTCTTTAACATCCCCCGCCTAATCAAATTATCCAATTAATAGATGCAGGAGACGGGACCTACGGTTTATTCGTCCTTATCCGAGAAGACTAGAAAGGCCGCACACTAAAAGTGGGTCCGTAAGAGGAACATCTGTTTTTTATTGTTTTTTATTGCCCCTCAATAAAAAACGTACCTTCCCTAAATTTCAGGAAAGCACAGATTACTAATTGTATGTGAATCGGAGAAACGAAAAGCGAAAGAGTAACGAATTCAGCCGGATTTGACTCGACTCACTGCTTTAAATTTGATCGCAAAACATGCAATTTCCTCCCTGATTTAGTTGATAAACACTGAGATAATTCCATCGCCACTGTTGTCACAATAACCTGAAAAGTATTTCGCGCTATGGTTCAGCGTATGCACTTTTAGTGTCGCTGAACGTTGTCACGGATTAAAGGTTATGTATTCATCTTGCGTTTATCAACGACAGGTTGCTAAGTGTTTTTGTACATTAATTTGCCTATTTCAAAGAAAACTTCAATCTCAGATGGAGTGAAATGACGACTTCCTGTGAAAAACCCACATTGTTGGCCCGAAAAGCCTGGGGGGTTGGAGTAGGTCTGGCCGCATTCAATATAAGATTGTTGATTGCTGTTAGCATTATCGTAGATCAGGATATCATGCCCCACACCAAAAGTGGGTCCGTAAGAGGAACATCTGTTCATGGCGCTTTTTAATGGCTGGACATGCAAAAACATGCAATTTCTTCCCTGATTTAGTTGATATGCACTGATACCCGGGAACAATTCGATTGACACTGTCGCCACAATAACCTGAATAGTATTTTGCTGCTGTATATGGTTCAGTGCATGCGCTCTTAAAATCGCTGAACGTTGCCACGGATAAGAATTTAGGTATTTAGTCATCGTATATTGGCAACAGATTTTACAGTGTTTTTTCAACAGTAATTTACCTATTTCGAAGAAAACTTCAATGTCAGATGGAGTAAAATGACGACTTCCTGTGAAAAATCCACATTGTTCACTCGTCGAATAGCCCGGGGGGTTGGAGTATGTGTAGCCGCATTCAGTATAAGATTGTTGATTGTTTCCTGCGTCATTTGGTACGTAGATGTCATGTCCTCCACCAAAAGTGGGTCCGTAGGAGGAACATCTGTACATGGCGTATTGCTGGTGTCTGTATTGTGTCAGCTTCACAGGATTGTATCCTTTGACGTTATATAGAGAGAAGAGGAATGCTTTACTGACGGAAGAATAACCTGCACAAGAACCAGCTGAAATAGAACGATGATGCAGTCGTACGTTAAAAAGTTCGAAGAAAACGTGAATCCCCTGAAGGAGGGGGCTTCATTTTTTAACATGGGCAAGACGGGTATTTTTTTTTTTCAGGCTAGAGGTTTGCTAAATGAAAGGAGAGATTCTACGAGTTTGGGTATAGAAACGTGTACGAATAGGAACTATGAAAGATTTGAGGGGTTACTCTAAAGAAAAGGAAGTACAACCTTTTGAAACTTTTGAATCTCAGTGTTGTTGCTCATTATTTAATGTTTTAAGATGTAATGTCGTTCTGCAGGTATATCAAGTGGCAAACATTTCAATTGATGATATATGTGTGAAAAAACCAAAACACGAAAATGAAATGATAAAGGCTTAAAGCTAATAGCAGAGGAGCATCGTTCAAAAATTCATCGCGCACCCCCTCCACTCTCAAACCTCCAAGAGAACCAGGATTGATTTGATGGAATCATCTCATCCTTCTTAAAACGTTTCATATACCTACCTCCCCCCCAGGACACGTCCGTATATCCACCAAAGATATAGCTGTTGACTTTGATGACTGTCACTGTGGGTCCCCTCCCATCGCAGTTACTGTGGAATGTCGATGCCGCCCAACCGTCAGTCTGTGCGTGCCAACACCTCGCAAAGTCAGTACGGGATGCTCTGGGAAGAATTGGGTCTAAAAACGAAATCAGCTTTCCCAAGTATTTGTTGGGGTCTAGGCTTCCAAGAATATGAGATGCACCAAGGCCACCTGTGTTAATAATAATAATTTTGTAATAACTTTTATTTCTATAGCACTCTTATCCTGTGTTCAAGGCGCTTTACAACACTGTGCGGGGGACTTTACCAGACTGCCAGTGGCAGTTTACAAACAATAAAGGCGAATTTTAACAGATGCCCCCTCCCCCCAATTCCCAGTAAACAGGCCAGACCACATCACAGTAATCTCGTAATGTGGGTTCTTTAACATCCCCCGCCTAATCAAATTATCCAATTAATAGATGCAGCAGACGGGACCTGCGGTTTATTCGTCCTTATCCGAGAAGACTAGAAAGGCCCCACACCAAAAGTGGGTCCGTAAGAGGAACATCTGTACATGGCGTTTTTTAATGGCAGAACATGCAAAAACATGTAATTTCTTCTCTGATTTAGTTGATATGCACTGATACCCGGGAACAATTCGATTGACACTGTCGCCACAACAACCTGAAGAGTAATTTGCTGCTGTATATGGTTCAGTGCATGCGCTCTCAAAATCGCTGAACGTTGCCACGGATGAGAATTAAGGTATTTAGTCATCGTATATTAGCAACAGATTTCACAGTGTTTTTTCAACAATAATTTACCTATTTCGAAGAAAACTTCAATGTCAGATGGAGTAAAATGACGACTTCCTGTAAAAAATCCACATTGATTACTCGTCGAATAGCCCGGGGGGTTGGAGTATGTGTAGCCGCATTCAGTATAAGATTGTTGATTGTTTCCTGCGTCATTTGATACGTAGATGTCATGTCCTCCACCAAAAGTGGGTCCGTAGGAGGAACATCTGTACATGGCGTAGCGCTGGTGTCTGTATTGTGTCAGTTTCACTGGATTGTATCCTTTGGCGTTGTTGAATGAGAATAAAAAGGCTTTGGGGGCGTACGACCAAACGCAGGAACCTGAAATGATGATTAAAATGGAAATAAAGTGAAAGACAAAGACAAACTAAAAGAGTTGCTTTCCAGGGCGGTGTTTTTTGTGCAGTGCACGAGTGCGTTTGTCAATATTTTTCTGATATTAATGAAGTTCAGTTGGAGCCTTCGTGGTGCTTAGTAAAATCCCTCATTGTATATTGTGAGCTACATGTCCACATTGCACCTGTTTCATCCATTTGGTCCTCGAACGAATAAAAACCAACATAAGGCCTAGAAATTACTGTCGACAAGTTAAAACACATGGTATGTGCCTTTAAAGCTGACTGCAAAACTTTTAAAGCATTTCGACTACAAATACCGTTAGCCTTACAAACAAAACAAACTAGGGACTCCTTGAGCATAACGCTGCTCGATGATCGATCGAGAAAGCTCTTGGTAGCGCTTTTAACCAATGAGAGAAAAATCTTAAACCAATCGTGACTTGGTATATCGCGTTTTTCTCGCGCCTCGGGCATCTTTATTTCTTATCCTTTGTTTTGATTGGCACGTTTTTTAAACGGGCAGTTGAATAAAAATTAACTTGGTTTTGGTTTTGCGACAGTCAGTAAATGCAGTGAAGAAAGAGAATATTTGATTTGGAGAGAATATATTTGGATCCTAAATTTAACAAAAGCTACAGTACAATGAAATAACGATATATATGTTCATTATAAAACTTGCTTATACTGCTTGGTCACCAGGACACGTCAATCTCCAGATGGAAGAATTTCAAGAAACGGGCTTAGGAGAAATTTTGTCTGCTATTGTAGTCGGTTATTCTGTGGTTATTCTTCAGCCAGCAAGGCTTTTGTTTTCTCTCTTTACAACGCCAAAGGATACAGTCCTGTGAAGCTGACAGAAAACCAAAACCAGCAAAGCGCAATGTACAGATACGTAGATGTCATGTCCCCCACCAAAAGTGGGTCGGTAGGAGGAACATCTGTACATGGCGTATTGCTGGTATCGGTATTGTGTCAGCTTGACAGGATTGTATCCTTTGACGTTATTGAGTGAGAAGAGGAACGCTTTACTCGCGGAAGAATAACCTGCACAAGAACCAGCTGAAATAGAACGACGATGTAGTCGTACGTTAAAAGGTTCGAAGAAAACGTGAATCCCCTGAAGGAGGGTGATTCATTTTTTATCATGGGCAAGACGGGTATTTTTTTTTCAGTCTAGAGGTTTGCTAAATGGAAGGAGAGATTCTACAAGTTTGGGTATAGAAACGGGTACGGATAAGAACTATGAAAGATTTGAGGGGTTACTCTAAAGAAAACGAAGTACAACCTTTTGAAACTTTTGAATCTCAGTGTTGTTGCTCATTATTTAATGTTTTAAGATGTAATGTTGTTCTGCAGGTATATCAAGTGGCAAACATTTCAATTGATGATATATGTGTGAAAAAACCAAAACACGAAAATGAAATGATAAAGGCTTAAAGCTCATAGCAGAGGAGCATCGTTCAAAAGCTCATCACGCACCCCCTTCACTCTCTCAAACCTCCAAGAGAACCAGGATTGATTTAATGGAATCATCTCATCCTTCTTAAAATGTTTCATATACCTACCTCCCCCCCAGGATACGTCCGTATATCCACCAAAGATATAGCTGTTGACTTTGATGATTGTCACTGTGGGTCCCCTCCCATCGCAGTTACTGTGGAATTTCGATGCCGCCCAACCGTCAGTCTGAGCGTGCCAACACCTCGCAAAGTCAGTACGGGATGCTCTGGGAAGAACTGGGTCTAAAAACGAAATCAGCTTTCCCAAGTATTTGTTGGGGTCTAGGCTTCCAAGAATATGAGATGCACCAAGGCCACCTGCGTTAATAATAATAATTTTATAATAACTTTTATTTCTATAGCGCTCTTATCCTGTGTTCAAGGCGCTTTACAACACTGTGCGGGGGACTTTACCAGACTGCCAGTGGCAGTTTACAAACAATAAAGGCGAATTTTAACAGATGCCCCCTCCCCCCAATTCCCAGTAAACAGGCCAGACCACATCACAGTAATCTCGTAATGTGGGTTCTTTAACATCCCCCGCCTAATCAAATTATCCAATTAATAGATGCAGGAGACGGGACCTACGGTTTATTCGTCCTTATCCGAGAAGACTAGAAAGGCCCCACACCAAAAGTGGGTCTGTAAGAGGAACATCTGTGCATGGCGTTTTTTAATGGCAGGACATGCAAAAACATGTAATTTCTTCTCTGATTTAGTTGATATGCACTGATACCCGGGAATAATTCGATTGACACTGTCGCCACAACAACCTGAATAGTAATTTGCTGCTGTATATGGTTCAGCGCGTGCGCTCTTAAAATCGCTGAACGTTGCCACGGATAAGAATTTAGGTATTTAATCTTCGTATATTAGCAACAGGTTTTAAAGTGTTTTTTGAACTATAATTTACCTATTTCGAAGAAAACTTCGATGTCAGATGGAGTAAAATAACGACTTCCTGTGAAAAATCCACATTGTTCACTCGTCGAATAGCCCGGGGGGTTGGAGTATGTGTAGCCGCATTCAGTATAAGATTGTTGATTGTTTCCTGCGTCATTTGATACGTAGATGTCATGTCCCCCACCAAAAATGGGTCCGTAGGAGGAACATCTGTACACGGCGTATTGCTGGTATCGGTATTGTGTCAGCTTGACAGGATTGTATCCTTTGACGTTATTGAGAGAGAAGAAGAACGCTTTACTCGCGGAAGAATAACCTGCACAAGAACCAGCTGAAATAGAACGACGATTTAGTCGTACGTCAAAAAGTTCGAAGAAAACGTGAATCCCCTGAAGGAGGGTGATTCATTTTTTATCATGGGCAGAACGGGTATTTTTTTTCAGGCTAGAGGTTTGCTAAATGGAAGGAGAGATTCTACCAGTTTGGGTATAGGAACGGGTACGAATAAGAACTATGAAAGATTTGAGGGGTTACTCTAAAGAAAACGAAGTACAACCTTTTGAAACTTTTGAATCTCAGTGTTGTTGCTCATTATTTGATGTTTTAAGATGTAATGTTGTTCTGCAGGTATATCAAGTGGCAAACATTTCAATTGATGATATATGTGTGAAAAAACCAAAACACGAAAATGAAATGATAAAGGCTTAAAGCTCATAGCAGAGGAGCATCGTTCAAAAGCTCATCGCGCACCCCCTCCACTCTCTCAAACCTCCAAGAGAACCAGGATTGATTTGATGGAATCATCTCATCCTTCTTAAAAAGTTTCATATACCTACCTCCCCCCCAGGATACGTCCGTATATCCACCAAAGATATAGCTGTTGACTTTGATGATTGTCACTGTGGGTCCCCTCCCATCGCAGTTACTGTGGAATGTCGATGCCGCCCAGCCGTCAGTTTTAGCGTGCCAACACCTCAAAAAGTCAGTACGGGATGCTCTGGGAAGAATTGGGTCTAAAAACGAAATCAGCTTTCCCAAGTATTTGTTGGGGTCCAGTTTTCCAAGAATATGAGATGCACCAAGGCCACCTGTGTTCGTGAACAAAACTCGAATGTGAACTATAATTACAGACGTCATAAAACAAAAAATATGTTATTCCTTCTTTCACGACCGTGGGAGTTTATCACGTAGAATCGAGCCCCAGATCTACTTACTCACAGCGTGAGGTGCTCACCATGTAATCCCTTAAACTCGACAGGTTTTAAAGTGTTTTTTTCAACATGTAATTTCTTCCCTGATTCAGTTGATATGCACTGATACCCGGGGAATAATTCGATTGACACTGTCGCCACAATAACCTGAATGGTATTTTGCTTCTGTATATGGTTCAGCGCGTGCGCTCTTAAAATCGCTGAACGTTGCCACGGATAAGAATTTAGGTATTTAGTCTTCGTATATTAGCAACAGGTTTTAAAGTGTTTTTTGAACAATAATTTACCTATTTCGAAGAAAACTTCGATGTCAGATGGAGTAAAATAACGACTTCCTGTGAAAAATCCACATTGTTCACTCGTCGAATAGCCCGGGGGGTTGGAGTATGTGTAGCCGCATTCAGTATAAGATTGTTGATTGTTTCCTGCGTCATTTGATACGTAGATGTCATGTCCCCCACCAAAAGTGGGTCCGTAAGAGGAACATCTGTACATGGCGTATTGCTGGTATCGGTATTGTGTCAGCTTGACAGGATTGTATCCTTTGGCGTTGTTGAATGAGAATAAAAAGGCTTTGGTGGCGTACGACCAAACACAGGAACCTGAAATGATGATTAAAATGGAAATAAAGTGAAAGACAATGACAAACTAAAAGAGTTGCTTCCCAGGACGGTGTTTTTTGTGCAGTGCACGAGTGCGGCTGTCAATATTTTTCTAATATTAGTGAAGTTCAGTTGGAGCCTTCGTGGTGCTTAGTAAAATCCCTCATTGTATATTGTGAGCTACATGTCCACATTGCACCTGTTTCATCCATTTTGTTCTCGAACGAATAAAAACCAACATAAGGCCTAGAAATTACTGTCGACAAGTTAAAACACATGGTATGTGCCTTTAGAGCTGACTGGAAAACTCCCAAAAGAACCAGGATTGATTTGATAGAATCATCTCATCCTTCTAAAATAGTTTGATATACCTACCTCCCCCCCAAGACACGTCAGTATATCCACCAAAGATGTAGTCGTTCACTTTGATGATTGTCACTGTGGGTCCCCTCCCATCGCAGTTGCTGTGGAATGTCGATGCGGCCCAGCCGTCTGTGTTAGCATGCCAACACCTCAAAAAGTCAGTACGGGATGCTCTGGGAAGAACTGGGTCTAAATATGAAATCAGCTTTCCCAAGTATTTGTTGGGGTCCAGACTTTCAAGAATATTAGATGTACCAAGGCCACCTGTGTTCGTGAACAAAACTCGAATGTGAACCCTAATTACAGACGTCATAAAACAAAAAAAGATGTCATTCCTTCTTTCACAACCGTGGGAGTTTAACACGTAGAATCAAGCCCCGGATCTACTTACTCACAGCGTGAGGTGCTCACCATGTAATCCCACTTAAACTCGACAGGTTTTAAAGTGTTTTTTCAAAATTTAGTTTCTTCCCTGATTAAGTTGATATGCACTGATACCCGGATACAATTCGATTGACACTGTCGCCACAATAACCTGAATAGTATTTTGCTGCTGTATATGCTTCAGCGCATGCGCTCTTAAAATCGCTGAATGTTGCCACGGATAAGAATTTAGGTATTTAGTCATCGTATATTAGCAACAGGTTTGAAAGTGTTTTTTCAACAATTATTTACCTATTTCGAAGAAAACTTCAATGTCAGATGGAGTAAAATAACGACTTCCTGTGAAAAATCCACATTGTTCACTCGTCGAATAGCCCGGGGGGTTGGAGTATGTGTAGCCGCATTCAGTATAAGATTGTTGATTGTTTCCTGCGTCATTTGATACGTAGATGTCATGTCCTCCACCAAAAGTGGGTCCGTAGGAGGAACATCCGTATATAGCGTGTTGCTGGTATAGGTATTGTGTCAGCTTCACAGGATTGTATCCTTCGGCGTTGTTGAATGAGAATAAAAAGGCTTTGGTGGCGTACGACCAAACACAGGAACCTGAAATGATGATTAAAATGGAAATAAAGTGAAAGACAATGACAAACTAAAAGAGTTGCTTCCCAGGACGGTGTTTTTTGTGCAGTGCACGAGTGCGGCTGTCAATATTTTTCTAATATTAATGAAGTTCAGTTGGAGCCTTCGTGGTGCTTAGTAAAATCCCTCATTGTATATTGTAAGCTACATGTCCACATTGCACCTGTTTCATCCATTTGGTCCTCGAACGAATAAAAACCAACATAAGGCTTAGAAATTACTGTCGACAAGTTAAAACACATGGTATGTGCCTTTAAAGCTGACTGCAAAACTTTTAAAGCATTTCGACTACAAATACCGTTAGCCTTACAAACAAAACAAACTAGGGACTCCTTGAGCATAACGCTGCTCGATGATCGATCGAGAAAGCTCTTGGTAGCGCTTTTAATCAATGAGAGAAAAATCTTAAACCAATCGTGACTTGGTATATCGCGTTTTCCTCGCGCCTCGGGCATCTTTTTTTCTTATCCTTTGTTTTGATTGGCACGTTTTTTAAACGGGCAGTTGAATAATAATTAACTTGGTTTTGGTTTTGCGACAGTCAGTAAATGCAGTGAAGAAAGAGAATATTTGATTTGGAGAGAATATATTTGGATCCTAAATTTAACAAAAGCTACAGTACAATGAAGTAACGATATATATGTTCATTATAAAACTTCTTTATACTACTTGGTCACCAGGACACGTCAATCTCCAGATGGAAGAATTTCAAGAAACGGGCAAAGGAGAAATTTTGTCTGCTATGGTAGTCGGTTATTCTGTGGTTATTCTTCAGCCAGCAAGGCTTTTGTTTTCTCTCTTTACAACGCCAAAGGATACAATCCTGTGAAGCTGACACAAAACCAAAACCAGCAAAGCGCAATGTACAGATACGTAGATGTCATGTCCCCCACCAAAAGTGGGTCCGAAGGAGAAACATCTGTACATGGCGTATGGCTGGTGTCTGTATTGTGTCAGCTTGACAGGATTGTATCCTTTGACGTTGTTCAAAGAGAAAACAAAAGCTTTGCTGGCTGAAGAATAACCACAGGAACCTAAAATGAAATGAGATAAGGACCGGCCATTATTTGTCACCTGGGGGGGAGGGAAGAAGGGGGGTTCCAAGGAATTTCATGGTCTTTAAGAGAAGGGATCAAAGAAAACTAAAATGTCAGATTTAATGCATAGTCGGAAAAAATCTAAGTCCCAGATGGGATTTGAACCCACGACCCTCCATTCGTTTCATCTCATGTACATGCTCAAGGGTTGTATCCTTTGACGTTGTAGAGAGAGAAGGTGAAAGCTTTACTGGCGGAAGAATAACCTGCGCAAGAACCAGCTGAAATAGAAGAACAATGTAGTCGTGCGTTGGAAGTTGGAAGAAAACATAAACCCCCTTGAGGGGAGGGGGGTTCATTTCCTATTTTAGATCATAGTATAAGTAATGTTCGCAGCTTTAAATACCTCGGTATGCATATATCCTCGGATTTCACATGGACTGATCATATTAAACACCTAACTGGGAAAATTAATCAGAGGCTTGGGCTTCTCAAGCGTATAAAGCATTTATTGCCTTTCCAGGCGCGTTTACTTTTCTATAAAGGTCTTGTTATGCCCCTTTTTGAATATGCTGATCTAGTATGGGGCGATAAACATAATATTACCCTTATGTCTAGTTTGCAAGTTTTGCAAAGTAAGGCCGCTAAAGTTATTTTAAATAGACCATTGTACTCATCCTCCACTGAGGCATTAGCCGTTCTCAAGCGGCTGCCTCTAGAGAAAAATCGATTTCAAAGAAGGTGTGTTCAAGTATTCAAATGCATCAATGGCCTAATTAATCACAATATGGACTTGATTAGACAAGACGTACTTCATAGGCATAATACACGTAACAAAGGCAATTTTAGGTTACCACTTGTCAAAAGAAATTGGGGAAAGCAAAGATCACAATATCATGCCGTTTCCGATTTTAACTCCCTCAGTGAACGATTTTAAGGGAGGATCACATGTTTTCAAGAGAACAGAGGGGGGATCGGAGAAAACTACAATGTCAGATGGAGTGAAATAATGTGCTCCTGTGAAAATCCGTAGTATCCAGTCGAATAGCCCGGGGGGGTTGGAGTACGTGTGACGGCAATTTGGTTACAGTCAAGCTAAGTGAAGCATACCCCTCAACCCTCAAGATTACATTAATGAATTGATCATTTGGATATTGAACTCGCCAGTCGTTTCAAGAATGTAATAATAAATTGATTATTTGAATATTAAACCCGCTAGCCGTTTCACAAATGCAATAATGGATTGATTATTTGAATATTGAAGCCGATAGCCGTATCCGTTTTGAAAAAGCGCGGATCATTGTTCAGTCAGAAGTCCATTTCTGATTATACCAATAAGATTGTTCTATTTGACGAGGAATCCTGAAAATAAACAAACTGCACTGTAAAAACACTGCGAAAACAGTCGATCGCAAATATTTACGAAATAAAAAAGTCTTGCGATGGCTTCGCCTGTAAACTATTTTCTTCAACCATGAATGCACACAAGAATTTCTACAAGTTCGTCAAGATGTAAATAGGGGAAAAAAGCTGTCGATAACATTCCATTTACAACATTTAATTTACAACAAGTTCTACACAACAGTCGAACTCACCTTTGCCGCCATGTCTGACGCCATGAAATGGTCCCATTTCATCATCACGTGTTCGCATAATCCAATCAGAAATGGAGCTCTGATTTGAACAATGATTCGCGCCTTTTCAAAACGGACACGGCTATCGGGTTCAATATTCAAATAATCAATCCATTATTGCATTCGTGAAACGGCTAGCGGGTTCAATAATCAAATAATCAACTCATTATTTCATTCTTGAAACGACTGGCGGGTTCAATATCCAAATAATCAATTCATTAATGTAATCTTGAGGGGTACGCTTCACTTAGTTTGACTGTAAGAGTATTGATTGCTGTCAGCGTCATCGCATATTCGTATGTCATGTTTAGTACCAAAAGAGGGTCCCTGTAAGGAACATCTGTACATGGCGTGTTGCTGGTTTTGTCAGCTTCACAGGATTGTATCCTTTGCCGTTGTTAAGTGAGAATAAACGACATTTATTACCAAAGGGAATAAACTAATTTATGCAGCCTGCGCATAAATTAATGCACATTATCCCGGATGGGTTACATCCGGGACTTACAATGGCAGATACTTGACTATCCGATCATTTCGGGCCTCTATTAGTTAAGCTTCGGTGCAGGGCAAACATTTTCCCACCCTATTAACCCGCCCATTGTTTTCGAGCATTCTCATAGGTGTGTCGAGTTCTCATTCGATGGGTGTTTGCCCTCACCTTTCCTGGGATTAGGTTTCTATTTCCGGTTTTACTGTAACTTGATTTGGTACTAAAAATAAACGGCCACTCAACTGAGTGGCCAAATTACGGCAAAGAAATGTTGTCCGTTTAATTCTCCCATCAAACCGAGCTCACCCCTAGCTATGCACAGTGTAAAACACTTGGTTATGGGCAAGCGAGCAAGAGGCATAAATATATGTTATTAGACGTTTTGTTGTGTAATATCGCTGAGTAATTTTACGAGTTGTGCCGTATTTTGACGAGCCCTACGGGCTACAGGCTCGAAATACAAATAACGAGTGTTTCTATTTTCTTCAATAAATGAAGAAATTTCCGGGTCTTATAGCTGTGTTTCTTCGTTCGATTCATGTAATAAACTTGGATCTATATTTGCCAGCCATTCTGACTCTTCGTCGTCGGAAATATGATTCAAATTGTCCGCCATTTTTTTTCGTAACTACAATCCAATTCTTTGCTTGCGCGATGCGAGAGAACCTGTTAAACCGGTACTCTAGAGTACAAATACCGCGTGATATATGTACTCGTTTATGGCGTTATTTGTACTCTTCGAAGTGTAGTTGGATAATAAAAAGGCTTTGGTGGTGCATGACCAAACGCAGGAATCTGAAAGGATGATTTAAATGGAAATGCAAAGATATACCCAAAAGTTAGACAAGGGTAAGATCAGGGACCAGCCCCGAAATGCTGTTTTTTGTCTTCCCTTTTAACATTTAAGATCGATTTATGGATGATTTTATAATTTGAAATTCAGACGATGAGAATATTTTTAAGACGAAACAAAATGAACTGGTTTTTGAATTCGACTTGCATCACTATTCCTTAGATTTCTTCCAAAGTTATTTTCTTGCCTTTCTAAATCCTTAAAACGCTGCACTGAAAAAACCTTTATGGCCAAGATGCACTTACTGCTCCATGATACGTCAGTGTATCCACCAAAGATGGAGTTATTAGCTTTGATGATTGTCACTGTGGGTCCCCTCCCATCGCAGTTGCTGTGGAATGTCGATGCGGCCCAGCCGTCTGTCTTAGCGTGCCAACACCTCACAAACCTGCTCCGCTTTGAACTAAGGAGGACTGGCTCTAGATAAGAAAGCAGCTTTTCTGAGTAGTTTTTGTAGTCGAGGCTGGAAAGAATAACGGAACCATTCAGGCCACCTGTATAAATAAACAAAAAAAAGAGAGAAAAAGTAAGCTTTTCCTTACTTTAAAGTTTTCGCGTCATCTTGTATTCGCCATCTTGGTGATCGAAAAGCCTGGTTTTCACCAGCGACGTAAGCACAAACGCAAGTATAACACCTCTAATCACACCTTGAAAACGGCCTCGACGTAAGCATAAACACAAGCGAAAGCACCAGCGCATGGATCAAAAATGTTTTCTATTGTCTTGTGCTTATGTTGTGCTTGCACACGCTTATTCCAAGTGAAAAAAAAATATAATAATAATGATAACTTAATATTTATATTGCGCAAATTAACATGTGAATATGATCAAATGCGCATCACAACACTTTTCGGGGGACTTTGGCCGGACTGCATCAGTAGTTTACAAACAATTGAAGGAAACTTATTTGAAGATGCCTCCTCCCCCCAAATCCCAGTAAACAGGCCAGACCACATCACAGTAATCTCGTGAGTGGGTTTTTTAACGTCCCCTGCCTAACCAAATTAGCTAATTAGTAGATGCAGGAGACGGGACCTACGGTTTATTCGTCCTTATCCGAGAAGACTAGAATGTCTATCCATTTCTTGATATTATAGAAAGGTAGTGCATTCTCCTCAGTTATTTTAAGACCTTGAGTGTTGGTCCGGCCGGGGCTCGAACCATCGACCTCGACCTCCCGCACAACAGTTCAGCGCTCTAACCAATTGAGCTAACCGGGTGAAAATGCGTGGGGAAAATGCCGTGGGGAAAATGCCGCACAAGCACAAGGAAATCTACCACAATTTCCTATGTCTGGATAACTATACCACTCGCTCAAGTTTTCCCCACGTCTGAGCCTTTGAACGAAATGGGGCGGCGGAAGTCGTCGCTGTAGTCTTTGATATAAATTTTTCCATGTTTGTTCGCAACTATCGAGTCTTGTATAACAAGGAGTGTAAAGATTTCAAAGAAAAAAACAAAAAAGCATAATCTTTTGACTCAAGTTGGTAAGGAAGAATCATCTGGCTTCTCCTTTCTTTAAAAAGATCCCTTAACCTAAAGCGTTTCATTCTCCTCCTCCTCTGTAACCGCTTTCGTTTTCTTCGTCGCAATAGTAGAAGAAACAAAAAACTTGACGCTTTAAAGTGTCTGCCGCCATACTGACCGAGTCGAGATCAACGGAGCCTTGTAACTAGTGAGCTTATCGTCAAGTGTTAGTCTTGCTTGGCCAATGTAAATGACACCTTGAAATTCACAGCAGATTTGCTATTTTCATCGACAGCGAGCAAAACGTCCTTTATAGAGAAGACCATACTCCAAAAATATTTTCACGAAGTTCAAGAACGAGGAAAGATACCGCAAGAAGAATTTCAAGAAGTCTTAAATAAGCTGACAACCGACCCAGAGGGCATACTTGCTTCTCCAAAAACTTACCTCAAGAGCTAGAGCTAGCTGGAGATATGTTTGACACAATCAAAAATGAGAATAGCTTTACAAGGCTGAGTTAACCGGAAAATTGTTTAAGCGCCTTCATCTCTACCCTCTCCTTTGGTTGCGAGGAAAAAGCCTTTTTAATACAAGATAATTTGGATATATCAACAAAGTTGAAATGGTATATTGGCCACCGTAATGATTACAAAAGCTGACGTTTCGAGCGTTAGCCCTTCGTCGGAGCGAATGATTCGCTCCGACGAAGGGCTAACGCTCGAAACGTCAACTTTTGAAATCATTACGGTGGCCAATATACCATTTCAACTTTGTTGATATATCCAAATTATTTCGTTACTCCCACCGACGCAGCCCCAAACAGTTTCTTTCGAAACTATCAGCCTTTTTTTAATACAAGCATTGCTCGTAACATGCAGGCAATGGTAATCAGTTTAAATGACAAAAAAACTAAAGAGCCAAGCTCGAACGAGTACTCTGCCGATAACTTGGACGGGGAGACTATCCAAGAGTTAGGGGAAATCCGAGAGTCAGTGGAAGATGATGTCCAAAAGACTGCAGATGGAGGCGTCCAAGGGGCTGCCAAAGAAGAAGCATTGGGGGAAGAGGCAGTCATTAAACTAAACACTTGTTCTTGTTAACACATAAGAAAAGCTTGATTGTTTCATAATGTTATATCGTGTCTGAACAAGAAACAAAGCTAAAAAAATCGATCCTTCCGCTTTTCTAATTTTTTTCTCTATTTTTTTCACGGTTCTCCCCCCCCCCTTAGTGCCTGTCAATCAGGGCTGATTCCTCCATCTAATCTGTTGAAAATCATGTGATTCCCACCAATATCCCCCACCACCCCTCACCCCTCCCCCCCCTCCCCCAGGCGAGAAATAATGACCGAAATAGAGTTAAGGACACTGCTTGGTTCGCTCGTGTCTAAATATTAGTTTTAAACTCACGAAAATAGCAGCTTGTTCCGTTTCCTTGGTACCAGGGATTGCACGTACATCGATAAGAACCCACGGTATTGTTGCAGTGGGCGTTGGCGTCACAGTCATGTGACTCCTTGGTACATTCGTCGACATCTGAAAGAACGGATGAGAATATAATGGCCAGAACTAAAATTACTGTTATTGGTGAAAACATCTCGCTGTACACTGAATTGAACCTGACATGGTGTGGGGGACTATTCTAATCGGTCATTAAAGCAATTTTAAATCGAATCTTCAGATTAAGCCTGGAATTGCTATGGTTTTGCTTTGTTTTGAAATGGATTTCTTCAGGCAATAGTGAAAGTCATTGTTCAAACTTACCGATACATTTTTTTCCGTTTCCATTAAAACCCGCTTTACACGAACAACTGTGAGAACCGATGGTGTTCACGCACTCGGCGTTGACGTCACAGACGGGAATTGTTGAATTGCATTCGTCCACGTCTGAAAAACGAGAAAGATTGCGGTCAGTTTAAAAGAAAAACAGGGTATCCTCTAAATCATGAGTCTTTTGATAGATTTGTCGCAGCAATTGCTTGCTTCATGACTTCCAGCGGAAGCCAAAAGTTAATTTTCAGTCTACGATCCCTTCAGGAAGTCAGATTTCCCCTTCCCCATTCATTTTGTCACCCTAAGGTTACAATTATTCAGTGTTATCTAAATGTGTAAAAAAAATAAAAGAAAAAAATTCGAATTCTATTTGAACTATTCTCAAATCGATCAATGTACGGGAATGGTTAAGAAAGATGATCTTGTTATGTTTTTCCTTTTTGGCTTCGTTGTTTCATTTCCCCAAACGAATATGCTTAATTCTTTGTTTCTGGGGGTTCGAGTCTACCCATAACATCTCTGTCAACTTATTCATTGAGGGTGGTTGAAGAGTTCTCGTCGAAGTTATATTTTTATTTTCGAACAACGATGTAGAAGAGATTCTACAATAGAAAATACAAGCTATAATTACTAGAACAACAAGTATTGCTGTAAATAACAGTAACGTACTTACAAATCAAGTTATGGTAGGCTTATTCTCCCACTAGTAAAGCAGATAAAATAATAAACATTAACTTTAGGAAGCATGGCTGTTCGATCACAGCTTTTCCCTCGTCTCCAGTACTCGGTCAGCGGTATACCGGTCAGCGGTCTACGTAGGGTCGCTAACTCCTCAGTGGTGAACCGCCTTTTACCTGGACAAAGATATGATTTGTTAAAAAATGAATTTACCTTCGGTTTTCATGTCACAAGGGGCCAGAACTGTCTTATCCGGCACAATCGAGTAAAACCAGTATTTGCCGCTGACCGCTTGTCCTCCTTCGCTCATTTTGATTTCCTGGCAAGTCTCTGCAGGCAGCTCAGGAATAGAACCGAGAGGGACTGGAAGGAAAAAGAATTCATTAATATGGTACTTCAAGCAAGTAAGACTTTATGTCTGTCGTAGGAGCGAGGACACTGATTGGAGGATGACTTGACTTGGGGTAAGAAGATAATTAAGATGTGACATAATTCCTTAATTTTGCGTTGAATAATTGTGCTCTGAAAATGTCCTTAAGGGGAAAGAGAATAAAATTGACAAACTTCTTTTGTAATCTCGCTTAAAGTAAAATCTCTCAGGGTTCGGAACATAATCCTCTGGTCTGGCCTCTTTGGTGCGGTCGCTCAGCTTACAAATGTCTTGCGTAAAGACGTAGTTAAAACTTTGACATCTAACGTCAGCATAGCATTCTCGCAGGCACACATCTGACAACGCAACTCCCGTGATCCTCTTGAAGACGTGACGCTGTAGCATCATACCAAATTTAGAAACTTCCGGCTGGCCCGTAGCCTTCCATTGCTGAGCAGCTGTACAGTACAGCAGCAGGCTCATGATCAGCAGCTCTGCTGCGTACAAAACCCTTTTGGCCATTTCTTCTCGACGTAAGTTTTAAAAAGGAAAAAGGTTCCGCCCTAAGAATAAAACGTCCAAATATCATGTAAGCTAAATGTTGCCCTGAACTCCTTTTTATCTGTTGTCTGTTTTTTTTTTTTTTTGGTAAGGTCACAATCAACATGCTTGTTTAAATGATTGGAAATTTCACTTTATTTTCATTAATGTTTTGTAAAGAATTGCAGGCAGAGAAAAGTCAAGAATATTTGCAAATTTAATATTGTCCCTCAGATTCAAGGAAAATGTTTGTTTGTTTTATGTCAAAACGTATTTTGTCATGCGTTTTTTTCCATAACCTGACTTGCGTTCTAGTCAGGAAATGCAATATCAAATGAATATACGAGGTTGCCTATTTACCGAGTTAATTTTTCGGGTTGAGTTTTCAAGTTAGATTTTCGAGTTGGATTTTCGAATAATATGCTAATTGCATGGAAATAGGTATATTTAATTGTCAAGTGAAGTTCTTTTTTATCACGCAATTATCAGGCCTTAGTCGTGTTTCGTGTTTAAAATCGCACTGAACAAGGCACTACAATTGAAAAAACTCCAAAAAAATTTGTTAAATTTTTACGAGCCACAAAATTATTTGTGGTCCGGACATAATTTTACTGAGTCACATCCATTCGCTTTGTCTTGTTTAAGAATTGTTTATATTTAATTAATTATTTAGAACTCGCTTTCCTTGTCAGTCTTCTATCTGATATTGAAAACCTTCTTCTGGCAAAAATTCATTTTATTTCTAATACTTACTCAATTATAGCCCATTAGTTTTTCAAACTCAGTGCAAGTTGCAAAGTGAGGACATAAAAATATTGTTTTTCGAACACATCGATTAATAATTTTCAAATGATCCTCACGTGCAAGTTTTGATGATCACATTTACAAAAGTGATTGAAAGGAAATGGTTGAAATACTGAGTGAAAAAACTTAATACAAACTGCCAGAAATGAGGAGATTTCCTGCAAACCTCAACTTAGAGAATTTGATATAGCGCATGAAAAAATTTGCAGCTCTTCGAGTGGAACAGTACAACATTTTGTCGAAATGATACTTGTAGAAAGTTATAAAAATTCTTTATTACCTCATGCGTTCCGGGTGAAGTGAAGTAAATTCATTTTTCAGTTGATGCGAAAAACAGACAAACATTTTCTTTAAAAAGTATGAATGATTGAAGTAGAGTTTTCTAAATCATACAAAACAACTGGAAAAGTCTTTGTAACGGGTCCGCGGGTTCGCTGGCTTTGGAAGTCTTGCCAAGAAAGGGATTTAATACTGATGACAGTATCTAACAAATTCTTTTCAAAAAAATTGATTAAGAGGAAATCCTTGGTATAGATTTTTAAATTTGTCTGCGTCTTTGAGCCTGGCTATTTCTTTTACGCTAATGATAACAGATCTTTCTTACTCAAAGACCAAGCTCAGAATTCATCTCTCCTGTAAGCGACCACGACAGAATTTCTCCTTACAATATCAATACAATATCAACAGACAAGTAATGAGAATAAAGAGAAATATCAATGAAGATAATTACTTGTCATCGATCCAATACAAACTAACCCTAACCTTAACATCATAACAACTGTATGGCAAAGAGTGAGAGGAATTACTAATAAGCAGGCAAGTTGCGCAGGACGATTGTGAAATACGCACCTATCATTATCCAACTGCACTAAGTAGAGTACAAATAACGCGCGAATCAAGTACAAGTATCCTACGATACGGCACAACTCGTAAAAATACTCAGCGATATTGCGCACCAAACGTCTAATAAGATATAAAGACACGTAATACCTCACTCACAAGTTATAGCTCTGAAGTTCAGTTGTAAGGGCGTTCGACTACGGCTGCAAAAACACTGACGCATTTTTGTTCGAAAACTTGTACTTTTTGATGAGTTTTTTACTACTATCCGCATTAAAACGCACGGGAGCATTCGCAAAAAAGCGTTTTTATGTAGGTCCGTTTTAATTGAAGCTAGTCTCAACGATGACAACTGAAGATTTTGAAAACAGTGACGAAAAATGCGTCAAACACTGTCGCCTCCACTAGCCTTTCAGGGTGTTGAGTGTTTAAGTGTGGATGATTCGTTTATAAATGTAAACACCGAAATGTAGACAATTAAGAGGTATGTAAATACCTAATGTCCTAGGGTGGAAATAGTGCGGTTTATTTTCCCAATTGAGTGCAGACATTTTTCAAACTGCATTATTGAAAAAAAATTGAGTGAAATGACAAAAAAGTGTGATCGGAGCTCGTAGGGGACTGTGTTAAATGTCTCAGGCTGGAATCTTAGCAAAAAATCAGAATATGTTTAACACTTGACTCAGATTTCTAACGCGACCGAGCTTAAAGTTTACCATCTGTTTTATCCTTCGCAGTAAAGCACTATTGATTTTCACTATTGCTCAAATAGTGCTTTACTGCGAAGGATCGTGCACATATACGTTTCATAACCGCAGTTCATACATATGTTTCATATGTTTGTTGTTGTTTGATTTATCATCTACGGGTTTATGTCGAATTAATTTGATGGCCTGCTCCCAGTTGGCTTGTTAGCTCAATTGGTAGAGCGCTGCACTAGTATCGCAGAGGTCAGTGGTTCGAATCCCGTACAGGCCTGAAATTTTTTTTTTTTCAGGTCTGATTTTCACTATTGCTCAAATAGTGCTTTACTGCGAAGGATCGTGCACATATACGTTTCATAACCGCAGTTCATACATATGTTTCATATGTTTGTTGTTGTTTGATTTATCATCTACGGGTTTATGTCGAATTAATTTGATGGCCTGCTCCCAGTTGGCTTGTTAGCTCAATTGGTAGAGCGCTGCACTAGTATCGCAGAGGTTAGTGGTTCGAATCCCGTACAGGCCTGAAATTTTTTTTCAGGTCTGATTTTCACTATTGCTCAAATAGTGCTTTACTGCGAAGGATCGTGCACATATACGTTATCCTATCTTCATACAAAATGATCTATACGAACATTGGAGTGAATTAAAGAGCGCTTGTCGAGTGTAAACTTGGCAAAAGACAGGAGCTAATCAGTCTCTGAAAAATTTGTTTACGATGCTGCATCGTCGAGCAACGGGAAACAATCAGTTTCTTATGGAACGCCATAACTGTCTTATGATACTTTTCGTCATGATATTCGGTGCTTACATCCTTATATTGGGTGCCTACATCCTTATATTCGGTGGTTAAATCATTATGTTCGGTATTTATTTCATTATATTCGGCGCGTACTTCGTTATATTCGGTGCTTACTTTATTATATTTGGTGTTTACTTTCTTATATTCGGTGCTTAAATCATTATATTCGGTGTTTACTTCATTATATTCGGTGCGTACTCCGTTATATTCGGTGCTTACTTTATTATATTTGGTGCATACTTCGTTATATTCGGTGCTCATTTTATTATACTGGGTGGCTTATTCGTTCAGTGTTCACTTCATTATATTCGGTGTTCACTAAATTATATTCGGTATGCACTTCATTATATTCGGTGTTTATTTCATTATACTTGGTGATTGAATCATCCAGTTCGGTGCTTCCGACAACTGGTGAGTACTTCATTATCTTCGGTCCTACCAACATTATACGCGTACTCTCTTTTTTGGCCTAGCGCGCACTGCGTGACATAACTGGACTGTGTTTATTTGGAACATTTCCATTCCTGATACACCGTGGAGCAGGTATTCCAATCAAAAATGCAAAACAAGATAAAAGAGTTATTTGCAAGATCGTGTCTTTTTCACTGTATACGTCCGTCACGCAGTGCGCGCTAGGCCAAAAAAGAGAGTACGCGCCCGAATAAAGCCTGCTTAGCCTTATTGAGGCCCTTGTGTAAACATCTCCAAAGGAACCTTGTCCTATTCTCTGTTTTACCGGCAATTCATTACATTTGAAGCGTGGAATGTCTTCTGCAATTTCGCTGCCACGTGACCCTCTTCGTATTAGCTGAGGAAGCTTAAATTTTCGAAAAACCGACATACTTGAATTTTTCACCGCTCCATCTCAACATGTGGCTTAAGTTTCGCGCAAAAATGTTTCCCTCGGCCGCACGTGCGATAGTCGGCCTTCGACCTAAATTGTTCAAAGGAAGCCATTGTTTTGTCACACCGCCAATAACAAGATCGTATTCTCTCACTGTACACGTCCGTCACGCAATGCGCGCTAGGCCGAAAAAGAGAGAACGCGCCCGAATAAAGCCTGCTTAACCTTATCGAGGCCCTAAAATATTCCGATCGCTCCTTCGTCAGGGATGTCTGTTCCAAACTTGGACTCAATGCATAGAAAAACAAATCCAAGAGCCGAAAGCAGTGGTGGCTGAAGAAAGATCACGCGCAAACTGTCTTAACATATCAAAAAAAATCACGCGCAAAATGTCTGTTCCAAACTTGGACTCAATGTATAGAAAAACAAATCCAAGAGCCGAAAGCAGTGGTGGCTGAAGAAAAATCACGCGCAAACTGTGTCGCGTTCCCGATGCTGCAGACACGTGGTGTTGTGCACCGGAGTTCGCCAGTATAACCACAGTGTTGAACTTTAGACAATTAACAGCATGAAACTCTTTATTTACTTAAGCTGGCAGTCTTTGTACAGCACAGGCGGTAAGAACTATAGAACTGATACATGAAGGTTCGATATAAGGAAAACCAAAAGACTACGAAACTAGAAATGATGAAAATGAGGAATATTACAAGTGTAACCTACATCGGATCTTGACTCCGGGGTAGAGAACTCCTAAACTCCGTTCGGCTCCGAAATGCTTTCGCTACAGTGACTCCTCGCAACTGAACTACTTTCTAATAGAAGGCGAATTTAGTTCTTACACTTTGACTTAGGGGAAATAGAAATGAACAGTGCTTTGTGTAGCTAGCTTCGAGCGGATATTCGCTAGTCACGGAATAGAAATCAAACAAAGCGCGCTAACAAATTTAATAGAAAGTCATTGAAAGTTTCTTAGTATCTTTGTGCTAAAAACGGAAGAGTTACATAAGTACAAAAAGATTAGGGTTCGTATCCGTAAACGTGACAAACTGTCTTAACATATCAAAAGCTGAAATAACAATTACTAGTGTTCGGGGTACCTCTACAATCGTACTTTCAAAGGATTGTCTGCTTTTAATAAAGGGTCTTTGTTTTCGTAGTACGAAAACGAAGACCGGGGGTCTTCGTTTTCGTACTACGAAAACGAAGACCCTGCATTAGCCAAAAGAATTGCTTATTTTTTAACGAGAATTTTCCAGCAGAGAAAGCTTAACGACCGTCAGAATCTATTTTAGCTGCAAAATACAGTAGAAATCGATTATTTATTCACATAACCCAAGAGTCATTTTTCCTGTAGAGAAAGCTTTCTCTGTTCCTCTGTCACGCAATGCTAACTATAAATCAAAGGCGGCTGGCGTTCGAATTCTCCCTGCTGTTCCAGAATAATAGTATGTGTGGTAAATTTACCCGAGGAAACCCTCGAGAATATCAACACCAAATTGGCTCGCATAGCGAAACAGAACAGACAAGACGGGCCGTATGATAATACGGATAATAATGGGAAGAAACGCGTGAAGTGTAATGTATTATATTACTAAGCGTTGTTGCTGTTTAATGTCTGTTCAACTCGTAATTTCTACGGTTTTCTGTTTACAAGGTCTTCATTTTCGTAGTGCGAAAACGAAGACCGGGGGTCTTAGGTCTTAGGTCTTCGTTTTCGAGGGTCTTCGTTTTCGTAACAAAAAAATCACAGAATTGCATTGTGGGCTTATTACCGCGAACAATGTCTTTGGGAGCCTGGTGACGATGATAACGAAGTTTGCACCGAAGATAATGATTTTACGACCGCGTATAATGTTGATAGGACCAAAGATAATGAAGTGCTCAGCAGTTGTCGGAAGCACCGAACTGGATGATTTAATCACCGAGTATAATAAAATCAACACCGAATATAATGAAGTGCATACCGAATTAACAAATGGTAAACACCACAGCGTACACTATTGAGTTATGGATGCACGCGGGAGGTTGCTAAGCACGAAAGAAGCGTAAGAGTCGCTCGAGGCGATAGCCGAAAGCGACTCTAGCTTCTTGAGTGCTTAGCAAACCTCCCAAGTGCATCCATAACTCAATAGTGTACGCTGTGGTGTTTACCATTTGTTTTATAACATAACATTGATACATTGTAGCTAAAGAGTTCCCTTTTATTTAACAAATCTTACGCGACCAGAAAAAACAAGCGCGCGCGGAAAAATAGTCTTTGCATTTGCTCACGTCAGCAGCGTACACCCATGGGCAAATGGGGGACGCTAAATTGACCAATCAGAGCGCGCGCTTTACTTTGGTTATGTTATAATATAATTTAGTGAACACCGATTATAGTGAAGTGAACACTGAAAAAATAAGCCACCCAGTATAATAAAATGAGCACCGAATATAACGAAGTTTGCACCAAATATAATAAAGTAAGTACCGAATATAACGGAGTACGCACCGAATATAATGAAGTAAACACCGAATGTAATGATTTAAGCACCGAATAAAAGAAAGTAAACACCGAATATAATAAAGTAAGCACCGAATATAACGAAGTACGCGCCGAATATAATGAAGTAAATACCGAATATAATGATTTAACCACCGAATATAAGGATGTAAGCACCCAATATAAGGATGTAAGCACCGAATTTCATGACCAAAAGTATCATAAGACAGTTATAGCGTTCCATAGTTTCTCATCAACACTGAGTTCATACATGTAAAGGAAGATAAACCGCCGCAGCGAACTTTGAAAAGTTGAATTTTCGACTGAAGTCGCTTCATGGGCCCGAGCGGTACAATGCGTTGTACATCTATTAACGAGTTCTTTTCGGAATTCACTGGGATTTGAGTCCTTGCGGTAGATTTTTAGCCCTTGTGAAACAAATTTTAAATCTTACTCCGCGCTTTAACTTTCTCGCGAAAACTGGCAAGTTTTGGCGAAGGCGGGAGGCAGAGATGCAAGTGAAAAACAATAAAGCCGTTGCATTTGTAGAAACTCTTCTGAGTAAGCAAATATATACATACCATCTAATTTGACTCTCTCGTCAAAGTAATTACGCCTCGATCTTGTTGCTAGAAAAGTTTCCTCACATTTTCTGACATTATTTCTGGATTTCATCGAGACACAGACAGTTTTCATTTTTCCATTTTTTTTCTTTACAAGAAAATGCCTTCGCGTTGTCTCGCACTTTGGAGGTAGCATCATCTCCAGCTGAAAATCTGTGGAACTAAGCCCCCCAAATATTGTTCCTTACCTCTTTCTCCGAAAATGTTTCTTAGCTGGCGATTCGTGTTGGGAAACAAGTGTAGCTCTTGCAAATAAAGCCAACGGAAGGGTTGTCAGATCTTATTAACAGGTGGGAGGGAAATATAATCCTAATAGTTTACCTGCTCAATGGAGAATTACGCAGGACAATAATTGCTACTCAAAATTAATCACCTTTTGAAATTTTCAAACAGAGAAAAAACCTCACGTTAACATTTCTGCAGCCTTTTATGACTCTGGAAAAAGTTCTGAGTGATTTGTATGACACCTTCCTATAAGGAAACAGGTCATAGATGTATGACTCTGGAAATTACTCCTACTTAGTATGTTAAATGGTACTTGCCTCGCGCAAAATTATCATATATACATTTGGAAAAGGTTCTGAATGATTCGTATGATACCTTCCATGTAGGTCATAGATGTATGACTCTGGAAATTTTTGCTGCGTACTTAACTATGTTTAAAAGTATGAACCTCGCGCTTTCCGGGTCACGCAGCTCATACGAAATTTTAATGTTTATATGAAAAAAGTTCTTAGTGATTCGTATGATGTATGTATGTATGTATGTATGTATGAAGAAACGGGTAATGGATAACTTTGGAAATACTCATCTATACAAAACTTAAATTTGATACATTTCTCTAATCACAAACCACACAAGCATCAAGATTGGTGGAAAAATTAATTAATTTTTTTGCACTTCTGGTATGTTTGTTTTCATTTGTTTTGTTTTGCCGTGTTACTGACGTCTTCAGTGTGCGTAAGTTATTAGGAAGAAAGCGATGAAGAAATTTGATTCTCATTTAATATTGATGGCAGCATCTAACAAACTCCTCTTGTAAGATTTATCGAAAGGAAATGATTAAATAAGATAACCGAGAAGTTGAACTTTGGACGAAATGTTCTTGATATTTGAGATTGATGATTATGTTCTTTTATGTAATTTCAATCTCCTTTGATTTCCGTTATGGTAAAACATAATAATGAATTAAGAAAAACTTAAAACGAAATTAAATCACGACTTTGTACTAAGAGCGATTATTTCCTGTAGGTTTTATACTTTACGAAAAAATTTTTCTGATGTAAAGTTTCTAAGCAAGTAAAAAACAACATATCTCGTTAATGGAATTGGAATTTTATCAAGATTTCTTTAACAAACTGATGAGTTTCTAAGATCACATATCAATCAACACTAGGACTACATTTAAAACTAGCCTTCAAGGTGCTAAGCTGTGTTAAATTGCCAAAAGAAGAATTGACTACCGGCTTGGCAATCAAGTTCGTTCGGTTCGGAGACAAGTTTAACCAGTTCTGTTCTAAAAGGTTATTCAAGTCAAATCGTATGGATCAGTGTTTAGATGTCTATATCATAGAATACCTCAATGTCAGATGGAGTCTAAAAAGTGATCCCGTGCAAAAACCGAAATCTTGGTTACTGAGCTAATTCAGTTACTTAAATAAAGAAATCGCAAGTTTCCGACGAAGAGAGCGGTGAAATGAAATCTGAGGGACAGAGCTTGATTTGTTGACCAGGCCTTAAGTGAGGAGGCACTAACTCTATTAATCATACTGTTACTAGACTTACTCAACACTTACTAAGACTGCATAGTTTTTAGTGTTTAGTTTGTTATTTCGAAGAAAACTTCAATGTCGGATGGAGTAAAAAAAAGTGCTCCTGTGAAAAATCCACAGTTCAGGCCCGAATAGCCCGAGGGGTTGGAGTACGTCCCGCCGCATTTAGAATGGGAGTTTTGATTGTTTCCTGCTTCATTTGATACGCTGATGTCATATTCCGCTCCAAAAGTGGGTCCGTGGGAGGAACATCTGTACATGGCGCGATGCTGGTTTTGGTATTGTGTCAGCTTCACAGGATTGTATCCTTTGGCGTTGTTGAATGAGAATAAAAAGGCTTTGGTGGCGTAAGACCAACCACAGGAACCTAAAGTGATGATTAAAATGGAAATAAAGTGAATTACAATAACACATTAGACGAATTGCTTGCAAGTGCGGCGTTGTAGAGAGAGGAAATAAAAGCTTTGCAGGCTGAAGAATAACCACACGAACCTAAAATGAAAAGAGTTAGGGACCGGCTACTATTTTTGACCAGGGGAGAGGGGAGGGGGAGAGGAGAGGAGGAGGGGGAGGGGGAGGGGGAAGGGGGGAGAAGGGAGAGGGGAGGGGGAGAGGGGAGGGGGGAGGGGAGGGGGGAGGGGAGGGGGGAGGGAAGGATTCTGGGGGAAGGATCACATGGTTTTTCAGAGGAACGGAGGGGAGGTTCAACCCTTATTGACAGGCACTAAAGGGGGGAGGGCTGAGAATTTCTGAAGCGATGGGATCAATTTATCACCATTTTGATGATTTCGTATTTTTATCTTTGTATGATTAACGGTGGCTTTCTTCGTTTTTCTTTGGATTATATCTTTGAGGATTGTAAGATCATGAAGGAGCAATCTTATGATTGAGAATTTCGCACCGATGGCTGTGTTCAGTAAGAAACGTTTAAAACTCTGCGAATGTGAACAAAAATTATGATGAATAAATTTAACTTGCCGAACTAGAACCGAGGGCCTTAATTCGTTAAAAATAGATTTAAAGAACACAAGAGCATAATTTTACTTTTCAAAAAGAGCACTCGACATATGGTCCAAAGTGTTTTCAAAGAAAACATATAATCGAAGGAGATCATTAATTAAACATCCTTTATTTCAGTTCTCCAATACGAATAATGGATAAAACGAAACAGGTAGAAAAGACACGAAACGGGAATGCCAGAATCAAATTAAATGAAATAAAAATGACGCATCAAAAATCAAATCAAATCGGAAGCATGACTTTAAGTTAAAACGCATTCCAAAAGCGTTTCAAGCCACTTAAGAGTTTGTCTACTTCGAGATCTCACTTGTTACTGTCTAATGTGATATTTTTTGTTCCTAAAATGTACTCACAGCTACAAGAAAAGTCCATGAGTAATCGATTTAATAACTTTTCTACATGTCAGAGATGTTTGCTTGTTTGTTACTCACTGCTTGTCCAGGACACGTCAGTATATCTACCAAACATGTAGCTGTTCACTTTGATGATTGTCACTGTGGGTCCCCTCCCATCACAGTTGCTGTGGAATGTCGATGCCGCCCAGCCGTCAGTCTTAGCGCGCCAACACCTCACAAAACTACTCCGCCCTGAATTTACTAGGACTGGCTCTAGATAAGAAAGCAGCTTTTCTGTGTACTTTTTGTAGTCGAGGCTGGTAAGAATAACGGAACTATTCAGGCCACCTGTACGGATAACCAACAAAGAGAGAAAAAGTCAGGGTTGCCTTACAATGCTTTCGTAATATCGAAGAAAACAACGAGGTAGGGACATTGTAATAAAAAACAAAGATGAATTAAGGATGATCAAGATATAAAAATCGACACGGAATATAAACAGAAAAATTTGAAGATTTAAGCCAATTTTGTGTTTTTTTTGTCTTGTTTTTTTTTTGTCCGAAAGAGGATATCTATCCTCTCTTGGTGGGACATATTCTTCAGCACTTTAACTGTTAAGAAATCCGGGATTGCTTTGGTTTCGCGTGAACTTCGAGATTGCTATTTGTGGGTAGTGCGTCATTATGCTATGTGTCATGTCATGTCTGATTACAATAAATCAATAAAAAATAATAAATAAAATAACTGGCTGGCGGGGGTGGAGAGTTTTTTGGAGTGACCCCATGGTTTTTTTTAGGGGGAGGGGGGAGGGGAGTCAGTCGTCTCCAACAAAGTATAAAAGAACAAATTTTTGAAAAATGAGTGTTTCCTTCATCCCAATAACCATCTCTCTTCTCCCCTCTTGCTTCGCGGCTACAGTTTTCTGATAGGGCTTGAACAAGCTCAGTTGGGGCATATGCTTTTCTGCTTCACGTCGACCTTTTAAACTTGGCATTCTTATGCATATATGAGGGGCAATTACCTGCATAGATTTTTAATATTGGTATTTGCATATAACTACTCTGAGAGGGGGGGTCGTAAAAAATTATATTTGCCGATGAAGGCGATCATCAGAATGCTACAAAGCTCAGAGCCTTATGGTATATGGTGGATCAGGGAATCTAAATCTAATCTAAATATCGTTATGTCGGAAAAATCGTTTAGGACATCACGCAAACTCTAAGATAATAATAAGTGAAGCTATACTAAATATACAACACTGTTAAAAAAACTATTGAAAATTATTAAAAACTATTTAAAACTACCGATAAAATAAATTTAAGTTAGTTTGCCTTTAAAAATAAGTAGGGATTGGCTGGAAACAGTTTCTTTTGGAAGTTTGTTCCATTGAGTTATTGTCTTGGGGAAAAAAGAAAGTCTAAAAATATCTTTATGTTCTCTCGGTACAATAAATTTAAAATCATAGCTTCCTCGGGTTCTCCTTTCTTTCTTCGTTATCAAATAATCCCCCCAATCCCCATCTAGGAGGCTGTGGCACATCTTGTACATAGTGGAGAGCCTTGCATGTCTTCTCATTGTTTCAAGTGTGTCCCACTGTAGGTCTTGCAGCATTTCCGTCACGCTCGCTGTTTGATCGGAATTCCCAGTGACAAAGCGGTCTGCTTTCCCCTGTACCCTTTCTAGAGCGGCTCTATCTTTCTGGTAATGTGGGTCCCATGCGCCACAGGCATACTGGAGTTTTGGCCTCACAAGTGTCATATACACGGTTTCTTTCACTGACTTTGGACAATTCCACAGCTTTCGCTTGATAGGTCCCAGGACCTTATTTGCCCTAGATGTGATTTTTTCAATGTGTGGTGACCAACTCATTTTGTTATCGAGCATTACCCCCAGATAAGGGTGAGATTCCACTTCCTCTAGGATTTGTTCACAGAATATGTATTCTCGCTTTGGTGGATCTCTCTTGGTCGTAAAACACATGATCTTACACTTTGAAGGATTAAATTCCATCTTCCACGTTTGTTGCCAGTCTTCTAATCTATACAAGTCCTCTTGGAGATCGGCTGTGTCTTCATCACAACAAATTGTCCCATATAACAATGCGTCATCAGCAAAAAGTCTAACAGTAGATTTAAGAGTATCAGGTAAGTCATTTATATACATTAAGAACAGTAGCAGTCCTAAGACTGTTCCTTGGGGAACACCAGATGTCGTAACTACAGGGGCAGATGATGCCCCCTCAATTACCACTGATTGGGTACGCTGTGTTAGGAAACGTTATCGTAATACAAACAAAATCCTTCCCCCTCCCCATAGTATTTATGAGAGATCTGCATAAGAAGAAAACTGAAGAGAACTTTTTTTCGCGATAAAGAAAGATTAGTGTAGCTAGTTCCTTTTTTTTTTCTTTACTGTTTTTGTTTTTCAGTTCTTTTTCGTCTTGTTTGATTTTTGTTCATTTCACCGTACGAGTAAGTTTTTACGTCAGTTTTTTTTGTCTTGGGTTGGAGTCTTCTCATAACATATTGTCACCATGTATTTGACTGTACTAAATTCTGGTTTATCTCAGGGGCGATTATATGAAACTATTTATAATTTCAGTCACCATCGGTTTTCATGTCACAAGGAGCCAGAACAGTCTTCGTGGGTACAATCGAAGTAAACCAGTATTTGCCGCTGATCGCTTGTCCTCCTTCGCTCATTTTGATTTCCTTGCAAGTCTCTGCAGGCAGCTCAGGAATAGACCCGAGAGGGACTAAAACAAGAAAATACACATGTACTGTAAAAATTTCTCATGTGGCTACTGCATTATTGTATCATTAGGTATCGATGTTAATGGCATTTTGGCTCGTAAAGGCTGTTGTTATTCATACTGGTAAAAAGCAATAAGATTTTTGATATTTTGGCTTTTTCTCTCGATTTATTCTCCACCAATATGGGTGGCGACCAATAGACTGCTTTCTGGTGTCTTCCTCAGGAGGTCATTTGGTTGCTCGGGTTACCCTTCTCCTCAGGACGCAAATACTCCGCTGTGATTGGTTAGTTAGACTCATAGACCGATACCGATTGAAGGTGACGAAGTTTAACTTCAGTAAATAGACTGATTTTAAAAAGGAAGGAAGGCTCTGTCAGATTCTTATGCCCCTCTCCCCGTAATTGGCAGTTAATTGGAAGTCAGTTTTCTCTTGTCCTCCCCCCCCCGTATACTCTGTTGGCCACCACCCCTCCCACCCCCAAATATGATGACTTGTCCCTTAAAAATGACTGAGGTTTAATTGCTTAAAAATGAAAACTTCCAAGAGCTAAAATTGTCAGAAATTTATGGCAGACAGAGGGGAGAATTTACATCTGGATCTTGACTTACCTCTGTTCAAATGTCGTTTGAAATAATACCGCTCCGCGTTTGGAACGTAATTTTCGGGTCTGGCCTCCTTGGTGCGGTTTTCTAATTCACAAATGTTTTGAGTGAAAACGTAATTGAAACTTTGACATCTGACGTCAGCGGCACACTCATGGTAACACACGTCCCCCAGGGACGCTCCCGTGATCCTCTTGAAGATGTGACGTTGCAGCATCATATCAAGCTTGGAGACTTCGCCCACGCTGCATTGTTGTGCATTAGCACTGGAGAAAACCTTACATATAAAGACTACCACTGCTATGTAGGAGAGTTTTGGAAGGACCATTCTCTTCAGAGCTGCAGCGAAGGTGGCCTAAATTGACAAAATATGTTAAAATATCGTTGGGGTTGGCATCCCTTCCCCTGGTAACGGTATTGATTATTGTCTATCATATAACTTATCTTGTTTTCGTGCCAAGGGCTCAGTTACGATCTTAGATACATCGTTAATATTTCAAACGCGCAATATTAGTTTTTCAAGATTTAGACAACCAGTAAAATATCCTTAAAAAATTCTGAATGCACAACCAACCTCTTTAACTTCGTTTTTACCTCAAATAACTTGCTTTTAATAAAACTCATCAGAAACGCCCTGTATGTTGAGAGAAGGAAGCGAAAAACACGCGAGAATGCACAAGAACGCGCGAGAATGCACGATCACGTTAAAGATGCGCGTGAAATTAAAGGGATTCTGGCCCCACCTTTCTCGCACGCCTTTCGCTTTCTTGAATACACTCGAATTTCGATCATTTAGTCGAATTTTTTTAATCTGAATCAGTTTCCTTTCGATTAATAATTCAATCCGCATTTCAGACCTCTGGATCTGCCATAGGATAAAAAGGAGGGAAGTCAAGAAACCGTCTCTTTTAGGCATGCCCTAACCGTTGCTTTGCAATTGAGTTTTGGCCAAAAAAGTCATGGTTACTTTCTGCCATCCTAAATCTTTTTACCATGGTTTTGTCAGCTTTTTTGTGTTACATTTAACACTACAATGGAAATATCTTTGAATTTTTATGGCAAGGTTATCATGCTGTTCGGAATCAGACAGTTGGGCCAAAAGATGGGAGCCGTTTGAATTCCCATTTTACTCCAGAATGTGTAGAATTAGATAATTTTTTGCGAGTCTTGCAATTTGAGTTGTACGGTAAATGGCATTGCATGGCATCCTCGTCTCGGAGAGGCGATGGTCAGCGCATCAGTGTTGGCGGGCTCTTCAGTGGCTCAAAAGCCCGATTCTTGAGTGGCAATCTTTGTTGCAGCTGGTACAGATGTAGTTGGTGGCCTCTTGAACTGATCCTTGACGTTTCTTTCTCGTTCCCCTCTTGATAGTCGCCTCGGCCCTGGCCTTCATCTCAGCCCTGTGAGCTCCGTCCTTCACACCGCGACGCCAGGCGTTCCGGTCTGGCGCAAGGATCTCCCAGGTGTTGGGGTTGATTTCAGTGAGTTGCAGGTCGCGCTTGCAAACATCCTTGAAGCGAAGGAGTGGTCGGCCCGTGCGTCGGACGCCCTCCCGGAGTTCCCCATAGAGCACTTGTCTTGGCAAGCGACCGGGGTCCATACGGTGTACGTGGCCTAGCCACCGTAGGCGTCTTTGGATGAGTAGTGTAGGGATGCTAGGCATGTCGGCTCGCCCAAGGACCTCGGTGTTGGTTACTCTGTCCTGCCATTTGATCTGGAGGAGACGCCGAAGGCAGCGAGGTGGAACCCGTTGAGCCGCTTCTCTTGTCTGGCGTATGTGGGCCGTGACTCGCTACCATAGAGGAGTGTGGAAAGGACACAAGATTGGTAGACTTGCAGCTGGTCCTCTCGCTCAGCAGGTCGTTATTCCACACTCTTTTGTTGAGTTTAGCCATGACTCCCGCTGCCTTGGCAATCCTTGAACTGATCTCGACGTCTAGCGATGTCTTGTTTGACACTGTGGACCCTAGGTAAGTAAAAGAGTCTACCACCTCCAGTTCATTATTGTCGATTGTAATGACGGGAGGTGTCAGTGCATCTTGGGCAAGGATGTTGGTCTTCTTTAGGCTGATGGTAAGGCCAAACTCTTTGCAGGCGTGAGACAGCTTATCAACCAAGCGTTGGAGGCCTGCCTCGCTGTGAAATGCCAGGGCAGCATCATCTGCGAACAGCAGCTCGCGAATGAGCACCTCAAGGGTCTTCGTTTTGGCGTGGAGCCTGGCAACGTTGAAGAGCTTGCCGTCTGCCCTTGTCCGAATGTATACACCGTCGGAGCAGTCGGCAAAGGCATACTGGAGTAACATCGAGAAGAAAATCCCAAACAGAGTTGGTGCCAGAACGCAGCCCTGTTTTACTCCACTTCTGACTGGGAAGGCATCCGAGGTGGCTCCATCAAAGCAGACGGTGCTCTGCATGTCCTCGTGGAAGGCGGCGATTCTGAAGGATCTGGAAGAGCCCGCTTCGACTGAACAGGTCAAAGGCTTTTGTCAGGTCCACGAAAGCGAGGAACAATGGTTGCTGCTGCTCACGACACTTCTCCTGCAGCTGACGGAGGGAGAAGATCATGTCCACTGTGGACCTGGCGGCTCTGAACCCACATTGGCATTCTGGGTAAACTCGTGAAGCGAGACTCTGAAGGCGACTTAGAGTGACACGCGCAAAAACTTTGCCCACAATGCTGAGGAGTGAGATGCCGCGATAGTTGTTACAATCGCTTCGGTCACCCTTGTTTTGTAGAGGGTGACTATACTTGCATCTCTCATGTCTTGTGGGATATGCCCTTTCACCCAGCATTGGCGGAGGAGCTCGTGGAGCGGCTGGAGGATGGAAGGCTTGCCGTGCTTTAGGACTTCTGATGGTATGCTGTCCTTCCCTGGCGCCTTGCCACAGGCAAGGTTGTCGATGGCTTTGCTGAGCTCCTCCAGTGTAGGCATCTCTTCAAGCTCCTCCATGACTGGTAGTCTGGGTAAGTCAAGGGCAGCGTCAGTCACGATGTTCTGGGTCGAGTAGACCTCGAGATAGCGCTTGACCCAACGCTGCAGCTGCTTGCTCTGGTCGGTGATGACTTCGCCAGACTTCGCTTGGAGCGGTGCTGTCTTGATGCTCGTGGGGCCAGTAGCTGTCTTGATCCCCTCATACATCCCTCTAGTGTGACCACAGTCGGCAGCTGTCTGGATCTTGGCGCACAAGTTCTGCCAGTACTTGTTAGCACAGCGGCGGGCGGTCTGCTGGGCCTTGCTCTTAGCTGCTCTGAGAGCGTCGCGTGTGCTGTGGCAAGGGTTCTGCTTGTAAGCCAGGAGGGCTATCCTTTTGGCTTCCGTGACTGGCTGCATTTCTTTCCAGTGCGCCTCGAACCAGTCAGCATTCTTGTGTGCTTTTCTTCCGAACGCAGACATGGCCGAGTCGTAGATGGCATCCCGGAGGTGACACCATTTGGCGTCCGTGTCATCGGTTGTAGGCTGGTTGGCAAGCTTTTTCTGAAGGGTCTCGACGAAGCTCTGAGCCTTGGCTGGGTCGGCAGTAGCGCAGGTGTTGATGCGGGGGCAGCCCTTTGTCTTGGCGTGGTAGATCTTACAGGGCTTCAGCCTGATCTTGCTGCCAACAAGGGAGTGGTCTGTGTCACAGTCTGCGCTGTGGTAGCTTCGCGTGTGGAGGACGCTGCTGAGGTCTGCTCTCCTAGTAATGACAAGGTCGAGCTTGTGCCAGTGGCGGGACCGGGAATGTCTCCAAGACACTTTGTGCAGCTCCTTGCACTTGAAGTAGCTGTTGGTGATGCAGAGGCCATGGTGGCATCAGAGTTCCAACAGTCTCTGCCCATTCTCGTTTAACTTGCCAACACCGAAATGGCCGAGACAGGCGGGCCATGCTTGCCATTCGGATCCAACGCGTGCGTTGAAGTCGCCTAGCAGTTATACGCTTTCGGAGCGGGGTATTTGGGACACTGTTTCCTCCACGGCTTCGTAAAACTGATCTTTGGCCTCTGTGCTGGATGTGAGGGTCGGGGCGTAAACAGACAGGAAGTTGACAAACCCTGTAGATGTCTTCATGCGGAGGACTAGGATTCTTTCGCTGCCTCCAGTCAGCGTTTCTGTGGTGGCGAGCAGCGAGTTCCTCACAGCAAAACCTACTCCATGCTGCCTCGGCTCGTCCTGGGACAAGCCTTGCCAAAAGAAGGTGTAGCCTGATTCTCTAAGAGAGCCGCTGTCGGCCAGCCGAGTCTCCTGGAGACAGGCAACGTCGATGTTAAGCCGTGTCAGTTCCTTTTTGATGATGGCGGTCTTGCGGGAGTCGTCTATCTGTCGAAGATCAACAGAGAGACCAGGGCACATAGTGCGAACGTTCCAGCTTGCGATACGAAGAGCTGGAGTCTTCGTTAATGTTTTCTTTTTGTGACTGCCTGGTGCAAAGTTGTGACTCGCTTGTCGGGGAGGTCTCCTAAGCCCTACGCACCCAGTAGAGCAGGCGAGCCAAGGCGAGGCAGCACCTTACTGGCTGGGGGCTGCCCAGCTTGAGGCGGGCGGTAGCTACCCAATGAAGCTACGAGGGCCTCTCCCACCGTCGGATGAGTCCCCTGGCGCTCCAACCTACGCCAATCGGTCAGAAGCTTAGAACCGGTGAACTGCCTCATGCCGTGTTGAGCCGGAATCTTGCAAAACCGCTGGAGTGACCTCTCCAGTTTGCGCTGAAGGCCTGGGCGGGTTAATATGGAGACGCTGGGTTGCCCACACTTTAGTGTCCCCCTCTCGGTTCCGCTGGCTGAGTCCAAAGGAAAGGATGAGCCTTTACAATTTGGGGCCAGTTTCACTGCAAGAGCTGCCGAAGGTAGTGCTGTGCATCTGCCTTTCGCCTTCGGGGCTCCACTCCGGATTTAACCTCGAGGTTTACACCTGAAGTCTTTCCTGCGATCAGGTACAGCCGCAATGCAGCGGAGGTTTGAAATCAGGGTTTTCCCTCCCCTTGATGGGTTGCCTTCACCACGGCTAAAGAGCCCCATCTACCCTGGGCAACTGGTTATGAGGCGCCAGTGACTCGCCTTCGCCCCTTCTCCTGTCAGTAGTGCCAGTTTCGCCGCGTGGAGGCCAGGAGTTGGACTATGACTGTCAGAGGCTATGTACGGTAAATAAGCTAAAAATAATTAATCTGAGAGTCTTTTAAGTTTTACGTAACTTGTTACGTTGGCTCGTTTCTCAGAGTATGTTTTAAGTTGGCAAACTAACTTTTCGGGTTTATAAAGTATGTTTTAAGTTGGCAAACTAACTTTGCGGATTTATGAATCAACATTAGATTCGAATCATTACATTATTGCTTAAGAATTTGATAATGAGTCATTTTCCATCTCAGTTTTCAAAGAAACCATCAAATTGTCTCTATAAATAACGTACAAATCCTTTCCGGAAAATTCTGAATCGATATGGTATTTTTACATGTTGTTTTAGTTAGATGTGATGAAATTTTGTGGGCCGAGGCCAGGAACGTGTTCGATAATTGAGTCAGTTTGCTAGACATAACGTCTCGTAGTCACGTTCGACGCACTAAAAACTACTATAAAACGAATACAAGAATTGTAAAAACGTGTAAAATGGTATATAAAACGTCACTTGTAAAAATGTAGCGGAATTCCAAATTGATCGAAATCGATTTGGAATTCCGCTACATTTTTACAAGTGACGTTTTATATACCATTTTACACGTTTTTACAATTCTTGTATTCGTTTTATAGTAGTTTTTAGTGCGTCGAACGTGACTACGAGACGTTATGTCTAGCAAACTGACTCAATTTAGTTAGATGACCCACATATTTAAGAAACCTTAATCGCAAATTCCTTCATCGTGTCGAAGAAAAATTGCTCTAAAACCGAAAAGTTGTACACAAGAAAAAAATAGCATCTTTGCTCGGTAAATAATAAAAAATTTGGATTATTGGAATATATGTAGCTGTGCATCATTATCACATTTTCATCCAGTTCCTAAATGTTGTCCAAAACCGAATTCATCTTGTGATTCCTTATGCTGGGCAACTGACAACTGATGGTGAGAGTTTATTAAATCGCATTCTAAGTATTTCTTTTGAATATAATAAAGAAAGATTTACTTGCCTTTAATTTTCTCAATTTTCCCGCTTTGTGTTTCTTGAACCTCATGTCTAGATGATTCAAATATATATATATATATAAACCCCTGAAGAGTGAAGCGATTCACGAAACAGGCTTGTCGGGAAATGTAGTTACGTCCTTTTTCCTCTCATAATATATATATATATATATATATATATATATATATAAAGTGTGACTTGATTTTCGTAGAACAGTGCTCAATACATAGAAGTAGAGCGAAGTATATATTGTGGGAGGAAAAAGACAAGTAAACTACAAGTTCATCCCTACAAGCCTGTTTCGTGGTCGCCCACTCATCAGGGGATTTAATGAGAATAAACTTTACCATTGCTTATATACAATATAATTTGCATGATCTAACTAGTCTAATTTATGCAGCGCGAAATTGACAGTTTAGTTGTTGCGTAGGAGGGCTTTGCTTCTGTGGCGGCATGATTATCGCGCTGCATAAATTAGACTAGTTAGATCATGCAAATTATATTGTATATAAGCAATGGTAAAATTTATTCTCATTAAATCCCCTGATGAGTGGGCGACCACGAAACAGGCTTGTAGGGATGAACTTGTAGTTTACTTGTCTTTTTCCTCCCACAATATATATATATATGTATGTATGTATACATATATATATATATGTATGTATGTATATATATGTATATATATATATATATATATATGTATATATATATATATATATACATATATATATATATGTACATATATATATATATGTATATATGTATACATATATATATATATGTATGTATGTATCTATAAGGGAATAACTTTTGGACCTCGCTGCATCAAGACTTGGAGGGTGAGATGACCATCAATGTGATGAATATAATGCCAGTATTCCTCGGGTTTATTATCCCTTAGAAAATGATAACAGTCAAAACAACTGATAATAACCGCCAAGCCTTAATTAAAAGTAATTAGTCTTCATGCATTGGAAAATTTTTTGCCAGTGGGTGTCTGGTTGCATTGTAAAGACAATGTACAGAAACTTTGACAACACGTCTGTTAGGTAAAAAAACGATAACACTTACAATTTATATTGAACAATGATTTCACATCTGTCCTTTTCGTTTGCCTACTTGTTTTCGCTAAACTCCTTTTTAGAATGTCAGAAAAGGTCGTATGATCATCGATTATAATTAAATGTTCCATACTGTATCAATTCTAGATCTTTAATTTTCAGTGAGAGCGGCTACAAACAATGAAATCAACAAATCGACAGTGGTTTGGCGTGGTTTGTACTCCTATCGACGAAGATATTCGCCATCTCAATGGTCAAAATGTTGTGGAATCACGAGGCGGATGATTTTCACCGCAATATCGACGCCATTCAGTTGCGTGTCAGGTTGGGGGTTGGTTAAACAAAGTGCGAGGTTTTATTCCTGAAAGAAACGTTGGATATTTACAAGCAGGTGTGGAAAATTCATTGCTAATTACCCCTCTCTTTTACTTCCCCATAAAAAGAAAACACAAAGACGAAAAGTCAGAGAAAAATGATAATACTTTGTTTACACCTATATCTTAGTATTGTGAAAGTTTAGGTTTTAAGTCAATTCTTGTAGAGTTTCCATTTTTTGAGGCTAGGTTTTTAAAATTCTATAAGGATATAATTTCAGAGATTCTTAAAAAATTAGCTTGATTTAACCAGTAAACGGGTCCCACCATATCACAAAGTTGACATGATAATATGTATATACATTCCGTTTGAGCATATCGATACCAATTTAGGGATGAACACCCAGTGATTCTAAAATTTCTGTCCGTTGCGTGGCAATTAAATAACCCACGCTATTTAACATGGCAATATTTAATCTAGAAAGAACTTTTTCTGTGTTTACGCAGCTTCATCTAGACGCGAGGAGGGTAGTCAGTTCGTATGACAGTTATGCAATCACTAGCTACAGTCGAGGGTATGCATTATTTTGGAGAATTCATTGCTTCTATGAATTATTTCCTATATTGTGGCTATATCCTCTTCAGCCACACTAAACTACCAATAAGCGCGCTCCAAATATACCAGTCATTTCAAACTAAATTTAAGCAGGTTTATTAGTTGGGGACGAATTTTTCATTCTTAAACTTTCAAAACAGAAAAATACTAAGGGAATTTTAATTTTCAAAAAAGCGTAATTACGTTTACTCAAATTGATAGATAGAAGACCGGTTTAACTTCATTTAAAAGTAACTGTAGGCGGCGTATAGAAGTAAAATAATCAGTGATATTTAAGACAGAACACGAAACGTTTTTAATTAGTTTTCGAGCATTGGGAGAACTTAGACATGCTTTAACTGATTACTATAACTAACGTTAGAAAATACAAAATGGTTGCGAAAAAGGACACGAAAATGACGGTGGCAATCGTGAGAGTACATAGAAGTCAAACATGTTGGAACAACAAAATGTCAGTTCCAAAGGGCAGGAAAACATGTCTGTGATGACTGGTTCACTGTGACTTAGACATATCTCTATGCTGAAATTTCGTTTTTTTTGTTTGTTTTCGTACTTAATCTTTTATTTTCCAGAAGTAACTAACACATAACTTCTTCTTACGATATCAATTCGCTATCGGAAATCCAGCTTAAAAGTGATAAGAATAATTAACAATTACTCCACGAGTGCGCGTTGGATATGAGATGACAGATAGCCAACGAGGTGCGAAGCGCCGAGTTGGCTATAATCATCTCATATCCAACAAGTGCGAGTGGAGTAATTGTTTTATCAAAAAAAAAAACGCTCCCAAGATATTACACAAATCTTCTTGACTTTATTTCGTAAGAAGAAACTGGATATTACAATGTACAGATATTAGATTATGGTATATTGGCTCATATACCATAATGGCTAAGCCAATAAAAAGTCTTGAATTGCATTGTCCAATGATCCAGTTTTTAATAATAAAAAATAATCAACTAGAGGTCATCTTTATGATAAAACTCCAAACTCTCCAAATCAGTCTAAAAGGAAATGTATGGCATCTGGAGGGGAGAATTACTAATGAGGCACTTAAATCAATTTCAGGTATTTGTCAAACAGCTGCAGTTGTCAGAGCTCGCTATCACTCGTGTCCACTCCCTGCGATTTAAATTTCGCGACCCACTGACGGAACAAGGTAGAGACCATGGGGACGAGGACGTGGAACAGTTGCTTTCGACTTTGACAGAAAAACGTGAAGTAGCGGTAATTGGCCCAGGAAGAGGCCCCGCTGGGAAGAGTTATTCACAGATTGTTCGCCAAACAAGAGGTTTGTGTCGCGGCAGATTAGCTAGACTAAGGCAACATGTCTACAATTAAAACTTGAACGTTTTAATCTACTTATTGATAATGTTTGCAGATGAAAGTAACTGCTTTTTTGTCTTTCATAGAACGCGAGAACAGACTCTTCTGTGGACGAATAGATCTCTTCAAATGTTTTGGCAAGCTCATCCAATAAAGCCAAAATCGTATTTTTGCGTGATGTGATCACGTTTTGGAAACCAACATCAACCACGAGAATTAATTTTTTCAACCACAACCTAATTAGAATGATTTCCCGCTTAAAACGCGGGTCGCAAACATTTAGTTAGCGCAGCTTTGCATCTACTAGCCCGCGTGAAGCCCCCTTTTGCAACTCTACCCTCTGGGGTCATATTACAACCTCCTAAGTTCTTTTAGATGCTATAAAAAAGTTGGGCTATATCAGTAGCCACCTGCAGTCTTAGACTGCCTATTTTTCTATCTTAATAAAGTAATTTATTATACACCGATGCAAATATGGCGTCCAATTTGATTTGCCATTGTTCTGGACTCCCTAGCCTCGTCTTCACGTGGAAATACAAAAGGACTATTACATGTGTGAGAGGCTAATCAGTTTAGAACAATGGCAACTCAAATTGGACGCCATATTTGCGTTCGGTGTATAGTCGTTCTTAATCTGTAGTAATCTTCTCAATCCTTTACCATCCCTGCTTCTTTCTCGTTTACTCTTTCTCTTTTCTTATTTTACCATCTTGCCTAGCTAATATATTATAGCCTCTTTCACGTTTAAGATAACTCTTCCCGTTTAGAAAGCGACATCCGATATTGTTATGTAATTTAATTACGCTACTCTATTTCCTCATTTTTACTTTATCTTTGTCAACGGGGGCAACCAGCCCTACCAACTCAAGACTTCCCACCCCCCACCGGTCGGGAGTGCATTATGTTAGCATCAATTCCCCGTCCCCGCCCCTTGTCGCGTCCTTGTCCTCAAAGAATGCACTGTGTACTGACCAATGACGATTTCAGACTTGCGGAAGCATTTACTGATGACGTCATTTTTCAATGACGAAGAGTGATCTTAATTCGGAATCAGTAAGAAATTGTGCTTCCTTATGATAAACTTTTGCAAGAATAACAGCAGATTTTTGAAAACTTCAAACGGCAAACTCTCAATGCTTGAGTCAACTGATTAAGATATGAATTCCTTCACGGATCTGTCATACGTTCTTTGGATGTTAAATAGGAGAAAGTGAGCATACGTCAGGACGATACCTACCTTCAATGAGAACTCAACCTTTTTTCTGAATTTGTTTCTGTCTTGATTCATGTAGCGAGCTTGCCGCCGAAATATTTAACAGTTTTTTAAGAGCAATGACTCTTTTCGAGTGAGAAGAAAATAGATCTTTTTTTATTGGGAGACAAATTAAAGCAAAAGCAAAAATAGTTGAACGGTTATTTAAAGTGATTTGTATCTTAGTCTCGATTAACTTAAGCGAAACTTTGGTGCTTCAGATAACAAAATCAACAAAATATAAAGCAGTTACGACTCTTTGAGTTTCTTAGTAGGTTGGTTTCTTTGATCTTTGCAGAGAGAATTTATTCCTGGCGGGTAATTGTCTCACAACGGTTAAACAATGAAAATCATAACTAGTGATGAACTGAGTTTTATTTACATTCAAAGGATTACAGTTTATTTCTGACATAAAAACCTTTAACCCTAAAGTCAGGCACAGAAATGGTCAGATATGATTTCGGAACGTTCCTGATGACTTCAAAACTTTTATCAGGCCATATCTCTATGTGACTAGAAACTTATCGACCGACCAAAGGTTCATATGTACTTTATGTATTGAGAAGAAATAGGGTCGAGTATTTTTCAGAGGCCTTGTCAAATGGCTACCTCCCTAGATGATACAACAACACTTTTGTAAAAAGAATCAACCATGCGACAAAGTTTTCTCTATACAATATGTTAAACAGTTCTTCAAGTTATCGTGTGTTAAATACATGGTAAAGATAGAGGAGATTTTAGCGACCACAGAACTTTCAATCCACGTTTACCGTCAACTGCGAAATGTGGCGTTTATCGTGTACACTCTTATCAGTGTGTCACTGATGACATAAAATCTAGTTCAGAACTTTTTACTGAAAATAGAAAACCGCCATCTTCAGTGGTTATGGCGGTATGACCGTTCTGCAAAATAGAATATATAGTTGATCCTTCACAGCCTAACATCAGTGTGTGTATTCTCCATACTGTTCTATTTACATTTCCTATGACATTTCCATATGATCAGTTCCTTACTTCTCATGAGCTTAATGTTTGATTCAGCAGTAATACTTGCTGGAGAATTTAGATGGTAGTCACCCTTAGATGTTAAAGGGTGTGGCGCTCCGTTAGTTTTAAAGTCTGTCAGTCTTTCTTGGTTTTGAAGACTAAGAGGACAACTACTTTGATTACTTCCGCTCATTTAAAACCAGTTTCTTTGTTCATTTCAATCCCAGTGATAGGTGTAACAGATTCGGTGTAAGGTCGATCGAAACCGTTATTGATTTACTCGGGGATCAATCGTGTGACGTCAGAGTGCTCAGACTGCTGTACAGATTGTAAGTCTACTGTCTGAATGAAAACAGAAGAGTGGCGAATGTTCCTTTCCGAAAGTACAAATCTTAAAGAACGCCGTCTCGCATGTGAAGCTAAACGTGGATATTAGAGCTTTTTATCTGTCAGTCTGTAGCAGGCTCTCGTTTCTCACATAACCGAAAACGGCCGTTTGTGGTTAACTCGCCTTTTCGCTCGTCTTTGCTGTCTGGAGACTGGAGCCGACTTCTTATGTCTCCATCCACCTCCAACCTCCCCTGAGGCTTATTATTAATATATACTTTTTTAGGTTTCTTTGACAACAGGATAATGATCTCCTGAGATCTTAGCCGCACCTCTAAGAGGCTAAGATCTATTAGTTCAGTCGAGCTAAAGGATTAAATGATTAAATACGATAAACAAGAAGTGGAACCTTGGGTGAAACGTTCTTGATATTTGAGTTCGATGATTACATTTTAATTTCAAATTTCGATCTCCCGTTATTCCCGTACAGATATCGATTCATTTCTATAGGTCCAACTTGACTGATATAATTAAGCTTGAAAAATGGCAAAAAAAAAAATGATATAGTAAAAGAAAAAGGGATCCTGCGAAAAATCCACAGTGATTAGCCGAGTAGCCACTTAAAAAAACAGCAAGAACAACAACAAAAACTGCCAAAACCGAAATTTTGGTATCTGAGCTAACTCACTTTCCTATACTGATTAAACAATGCAAATTTGCGACCAAAAGAGGGGTGAGATGAGATCTCAGAAACAGAGCTAGTTCTGTTGACCAGGCCTTGTGTGAGGAGGCAGTAACTCTATTAACTCTACTGTTACTGTACATACTTCATACTTACTTAGACTGCGTACTTTTGCAGTGTTTAGTTTATTATTTCGTAAAAAACTTCAGTGTCAGATGGAGTAAAATGAAGTGCTCCTGTGAAAAATTGGCAGTTTCCACTCGAATAGCCCGAGGGGTTAGAGTACGTATGGCCGCAGTGCGTATGAGATTGTTGGTTGTTCCCAGCGTCATTTGATACGTAGATGTCATGTCCCGAACCAAAAATGGGTCCGTAGGAGGAACATCTGTACATGGCGTTTTGCTGGTTTTGGTATTGTGTCAGCTTCACAGGATTGTATCCGTTCGCGTTGTAAAGAGAGAAAACAAAAGCTTTGCTGGCTGAAGAATAATCACAGGAACCTAAAATGAAAACAGTTAAGAACTGGTCACTATTTGTCACCTGAGGGAGGGGAGCGGAGGGGAGGGGAGGGAAGGGTGGGGGCTCATTAACAGGCACTAAGGGGGGGACCGGACCATGTATGATAAAAAGGAGAAAATATCTGAAGCGGTGAGATCAATTTATCACCTTATTGACATTTCGTATTTTTGGCTTTGTATTGTTAATGGTGGCGTTTTTCCGTTTTTCTCTGGATTATCTATGAGGACTATAAAGTAAGGACCAACTTTATGATTGGGAATTTTGCATCGGTGGCTGTGTTCAGTAAAAACGTTTGAAACTATGGGAATATGAAAAAAGAAAAATTCATGTTGATGAATTCAAGATGAATTTAACTTGCCGAACTAGAACCGAGCACCTTAATTTGTTAAAAAAAAAAAAGAAATTATTTAAAACACAAGAGCATATTTTTACTTTTCAAAAAGAGAACTTGAATTATGGTCCAGTGTTTTTCAAAGACAACACATAATATAGTAGAGCATTGATTAAATATTCTTTTTTTCAGCTGTGCAATAAGAATTGTGTACAAAACGAAACATGTAGAAATACCTCGAAATGGGAATGTCACAATAAATTCAAATCAAAATGAATAATCAAAAATCAAATCAAATCCAAAACAGAACTTTTAGGTTAAAATGCGTTCCAAACGCGTTTCAAGCCATTTAAAAGTTCGTCTACTTCGAGATCTCACGTTTTACTGTCTACAATTGAACAATTGGTTCATGCTTTAGCGTGCACTATCGAGTTATGGAGCACGCGGGAAGTTTGGAGAGCACGAGGGAAGCGTAAGAGTTTCCCGAGGCGATAGCCGAGGGCAACTCTAGCTTCTTGAGTGCTCTCCAAACTTCCCACGTGCTCCATAACTCGATAGTGCACAGCTGAAAGCATGAACCAATTGTTTTAGAACATAGCCGGTGGAATTGTGCATCAAATCCGACGCGAAAAACGGACAACAATAACAGTTAAAGCGAATCGTGACGGCGCTGATGCCGAGTCTCCTTTAGCTTTGTTTTTCTCTTTTTCTGCCTCATTTAAGAACTCTAGCCCAAGGGAAAAGGTCGAAACACTGTGTTCGTTTTCGGAATAGTAGGCCGAGTTTCTGTTTGTATCCATTATTGTCGCGAAATATTTAAGAATTGTTTCATGCTTAGCCTGCGTCTATCGAGTTATGGATGCACGCGGGGAGTTTGGAGAGCACGAGAGAAGCGCAAGAGTTGCTCGAGGCGCAGCCGAGAGCAACTCTAGCTTCTTGAGTGCTCTCCAAACTTCCCAAGTGCATCCATAACTCGATAGACGCACAGCTAAAAGCATGAAACAATTCTTTTATAACATACGAAAACAATTTGGGCGCTGAATGACGTTTTTGTAATGTTTTTTAAATGAAAGTTGCCCGAAAATGTTGGCGTCTCCGATTGTTTTGTTGATTTTGTAATTAAATGGTTTTCGGTAGTAATTACAAATGTAACCAAAAAAAACGTCATCAACAGAGACGTTTACCTTTAAAAGTCGCCACAATCCAATTTGTAGTCTTCTTAGTTCTTATTGAATGTCTTTCAGCAAAAATTTGCTCCAGCTCCTGTTCTGATAAATTCGGGAAACGGGCCTGTTGTGTTTCGCTTTCGTATACTGCTTGTTGGCTTGATTACTTGCGGGAAGGTCGAAAGCCAAAGAAAAGTTTGGTTGGCCTTCGATTTACTATTATCGCTTTCCGAAACTTTAACTTAAGGAACTCACACGACAGAAATTTTGCAGCTATTTTGAAACTGCACACGTCATTTTATTGAGCACAGCCGTGCGTACATAAAGATTTTGTTCATGCTGACGCAATAGGAATTAGATAGGACCAGTGCGCGCGCTATGTTATAAATTATTTTTCCCCGCGCTAACAATGGCCGCTCGCGCGAAAAAAAAATTTTTTGTTGGAGTCGGATTTGCTGACGCTATCAGCGTGCACTATCGGGATTTTGAGCACTCTTACGTATAATGAATTTGATTGCGCGACTCTGCCAGCTATGTTCTAAAATATTTTTTGTCCCTAAGATGTACTCATTGCTACAAGAAAAGTCCATGACTAATCGATTTGTTATCTTTTCTACATGTGAGGGATGTTTCCTTGTTTGTTACTCGATAAAATCGTTTTGTCTCTTCTTAACAAACTTAATATACCTACCTCCGCCCCAGGACACGTCAGTATATCCACCAAAGATATAATTGTTCACTTTGATGATTGTCACTGTGGGTCCCCTCCCATCACAGTTGCTGTGGAATGTCGATGCCGCCCAGCCGTCTGTCTTAGCGTGCCAACACCTCACAAACCTGCTCCGCTCTGAACTAAGGAGGACTGGCTCCAGATAAGAAAGTAGCTTTTCTGTGTAGTTTTTATAGTCCAGGCTGGTAAGAATAGCGGAACCCTTTAGGCGACCTATATAAATCAAAAAAAAAAAAAGAGAGAAAAGGTAAGCTTTGCCCTACCTTACAGTTTTCGCGTCATGTTGCATTCGCGATCTTGGTGTTCGAAAAGCCTCGTTTTCAGTGGCGACCCAAGCACAAACATAAGTATAGCACAAAGCATAACCCAAGCACAAACATAAGTATAGCACCTCTTATCAAACCGTGAAAACGACCTCGACGCAAGCATAAGCATAAGCAAAAAGTGGAAGCGCAAGGATCAAAAATTTTTCATTTTCTTGCGCTGATGTTGTGCTTGCTTGCACTTATTCCGAGTGAAAACAAAATACCGCATAAGCACAAGGAATTGTACTACAATTTTCTATGTCTGGATAATTATAGCACTCGCTCAAGTTTTCCCCACGTCTGAGCCTTTGAACGAAATGGCGGTGGCCGTCGCTGTAGTCTTTGATAAAAAGTTTTCCATGGTTGTTCGCAACTATCAAAGAAAAAACAAAAAAGCGTAATCTTGAACTCAAGTTGGTAAGGAAGAAACATCTGGCTTCTCCTTTCTTTAAAAAGATCCCTTAACCTAAAGTGGTTCATTCTCCTCTTCTGTAACCGCTTTCGCTTTCTTAGTTGCAAGAGTAGAAGAAACAAAAAACTTGACGCTTTAAAGTGTCTGCCGCAGTCCGGGTCGGGCACATATAGCGGTGTCGATGTCGAATAACAACAGAACAGCTCATTAAACCAACGAATTTAATGACGTCGAAGAATTCCAATGTTTACAAAACCATCCGGCCGCCCTTTCTTCATAAATTACGAGACTCAGGGAGCCGTAAAAACCACATGATGAAAGGCGGTAAGCGAAAGAAAAGAAACAGTTTCACGTACCTAAATTATTTACAAGCGCTTCACCACGTGCGGAAAAAAAGGGTAGAAAAATAAAAATTACTACTGAAGGATTGTGGTCTACGTGACATACAAAGAAACGAGGAACGGAACGGACTAACATAAAACCTTGTTGAGGAATAGCCTCAACAGCCGCCATATTAGCCGAGTCGAGATCAACGGAGCCTTGTAACTAGTGAACTTATTGTCAAGTGTTAGTCTTGCTTGGCTACTGTAAATGACACCTTGAAATTCACAGCAGATTTGCTATTTTCATCTACAGCGAACAAACGTCCTCTATAGAGAATACCACTGACTTTAAAAGCCTTTGCTGGGTTACGAGCTGAAATATTTTCACGAAGTTCAAGAACGAGGAAAAGTACTGCAAGAAGAATTTCAAGAAGTCTCAAATAAGCTGACAACAACCCAGAGGAAAGATGTTTGACATAATCAAAAATGAAAATAGTTTTACAAGCATCGCAACCATCAATGCTGAGTTAACCGGAAAATTGTTTAAGCGTTTTCATCTCTGCCCTGTACTTTGGCTGCTAGGAAAAAGCCTTTTTAAAACAAACATTGCTCGTACCATGCAGGCAAATGTAATCAGTTTGAACGAAAAAAAAAAAAAAAAAAAATAAAGAGCCAAACTCGGACGAGTACTCTGCTGATAAATCGGACGGGGAGACTATACAAGAGTTAGCAGGAGGGGGAAATCCAAGAGTCAGTGGAGGATGATGTTCAAAAGTCTGTAGATGGAAGCGTCCAAGAGAACTGCCAAAGAAGAAGCATTGGGGAAGAGGCAGTCACACTAAACTAAACACTTGTTCTTGTTAACACATAAGAAAATTTGATTATTTTATCATGTTATATCGTGTCTGAACAAGAACCAAAGCTAAAAAAAATCGATCCTTGTGCTTTGCTAATTTTTTTCACTATTTTTTTCATGGTCCTCACCCCCGTCTTAGTGCCTGTCCATTAGGGCTGATTCCTCCTTTTATTCGTTGAAAATCATGTGATTCTACCAAAATCCTCCGCCGCCCCTCCCCACTTCCCCCAGGTGAGAAATAATGACCGAAGTAGAGTTAAGGAGACTGCTTGGTTCGCTCGTGTCTAAATATTAGTTTCAAAACTCACCAAAATAGCAGCTTGTTCCGTTTCCTTGGTACCAGGGATTGCACGTGCATCGATAAGAACCAATGGTATTGTTGCAATAGGCGTTGGCGTCACAGTCATGTGATTCCTTGGTACATTCGTCGACATCTGAAAGAACGGATAAGAATGTTATGGCCAGAATTCACAGTAGATCGAAAATGACTGTTATTGGCGAGAGCGTCTCACTGTACACTTAATTGAAGATGAAATGGTGTGGGGGACTATTCTAATTTAATTTAATAATTTAATAATAAGTTATTATATAGCGCATTAAAATTGAACTCTATGTGCTTTACAATTGCAATTAACTAAATTTCAATAAAAATCCTATACATGCAATTATCGCTACTCTATCTAAACTAACGAAGTATTACGTGTTATACATATATTTGACAACGTACGTTATAAAGAAATCTGGTAGCTTAATTTTTGAAAAGATAAGTTTTCAATAAGCGTTTAAAGGAGTCAACAGAATCAGCGTACTTTATGCATTCAGGTAGTTGATTCCACAAATACGGTGCAGCGTAGGAGAATGCTCTTTGCCCATACGTTTTAGTTCGAATTGTTGGGACCTCAAGTAGATTGATATTTGATGAACGGAGTCTTCGTGCTGGAGTATATCGATTAAGAAGTTCAACAGGATAGGTTGGAGCCATATCATTTAGTGCTTTGTATGTTTTCAACAGTATCTTGAATTGAATTCGTTTTGTGACCGGGAGCCAATGAAGTTTCATAAGTATAGGTGCTATACTGTATCTTGATTTAGCACCGACTAACAAGCGGGCAGCTGTGTTTTGGATCCGTTGGAGTTTTTCGATGTCACAAATCGGTAGACCGTACAATAGGCTATTACAGTAATCAAGTCTCGATGAGATGAAGGCGTGTATCAATCTTTCATTTTGCTGCGTCGAGAGGTATTTACGAACGCGACCAATATTTCTGATTGCTAAAGACGACGATTTACAGATGGAATTTATCTGCGAGCGTAAGTTCATCACAGAGTCAAGCATGACGCCCAGGTCTCGGACAGTATTAGATAATTTAATGATGTCATCTCCAATATTGATATTACAGAAAGGAGGATTTTTTGAGAGGCGTGAAGGGAAATGAATGATTTCTGTTTTTGAAAGGTTGCACTGCAATCTGTTTTTCTTGGCCCACTCCATGATTGCATTAACACATGATTTCAATCTTTCCATGCCCATTATTCTGTCAGAGGAGTTTATCTTTACGTAAAGTTGGGAATCATCGGTATATATCATACAGTTTAGGCCATGTTCAGTAACAATGTCTTCTGTAAGCGACGTATACATCAGAAAGAGTAGTGGACCAAGTACTGATCCCTGGGGTACGCCGTAGGAGATATGTCGAGGCCATTCAAGCAATTTTAGATCGAATCTCCAGAATAAGCCGGGATTGATGCTTTGTTTTGAAATGAATTTCTTCAGGCAATGGCGAGAGTCATTGTTTAAACTTACCGATACATTTTTTTCCGTTTCCAGTAAAACCCGCTTTGCAGGAACAACTGTGAGAACCGATGGTGTTCACGCACTCGGCGTTGACGTCACACAAGGGAATTGTTGAATTACATTCATCCACGTCTGGAAAACGAGAAAGATTGTGGTCAGTTTAAAAGAAAAAGAGGGTATCCGCCAAATCATGAGTCTTTTATGGATTTTTCACAGCAATTGTTTGCTTCATGACTTCCAGCGGAAGCCAAAAGCTTAATTTTTTCAGTGTACGATCCCTTCAGGGAGACAGATTTCCCCTTCCCCATTCCTCTTCACGCACTTGGCGTTGACGTCACAGACGGGAATTGTTGAATTACAATCGTCCACGTCTGAAAAACGAGATAGTTTAAAAGAAAAAGAGCACATCCGCTTAATTATGAGTCTCATGGATTTGCCACAGCAATTGATCGAAAATGACTGTGATTGGTGCAAGCGTCTCGCTGTAAACTAAATTAATGATAACATGGTGTGGGGGTCTATTCTAATCGGCCGTTAAGGCAATTTTAGATCGAATCTTGAGAGTAAGCCGGGATTGCTATATGGTTTTGCTTGGTACCGATTATACGAAACTATTCATAATTTCAGTCACCTTCGGTTTTCATGTCACAAGGAGCTAGAACAATCTTCGCGGGTACAATCGAAGAAAACCAATATTTGCCGCTGACCGCTTGTCCTCCTTCGCTCAATTTGATTTCTTGGCAAGTCTCCGCAGGCAGCTCAGGAATAGAACCGAGAGGGACTAAACAAGAAAATACATGTGTACTGTAAAAATATGTCATGTGGCTATTGTATTATTGTACCATTCGTAGAAGCGAGAGAGACTAAACAAGAAAATACTCATGTATTGTAGAAATATGTCATGTGGCTATTGTATTATTGTACCATTCGTAGAACTGAGAAAGACTAAACAAGAAAATACTCATGTATTTTTAAAATATCTCATGTGGCTATTGTATCATTAGGTGTTGATTTTAATGTTATTTTGGCTTGTGAAGGCTGTGGTTATTCATACTGGTAAGAAGCGATAAGAGCTTTATTTTTTTGGCGTTTTCTGTCGATCTGTTCTCCACCAATATGGGTGGCGACCATCAGACTCCATTCTGCTTGTCTTCCTCAGGTCATGTGGTCGCCCGGGTTACCCTTCTCCTCATGACGCAAATACTCCACTGTGATTGGTTAGTTCAATTCATAGCGGCACACCGATACAAGTTGATGAATTTAACTTCAGTAAATAGACTGATTTTAAAAAGGAAGGAAGGCTTTGTACGATTCTAATGCCACTCTCCCCGTAATTGGCAGTGAATTGGAAGTCAGTCTCCTATTGTTCCCCCCCGTTATACTCTGTTGACCACCACCCCTCCCACCCCACATATGATGACTTGTCCCTTAGAAATGAATGAGGTTTCAACTGTTTAGAAATGAAAAAATTCCACGAGCTAAAATTGTCAGAAACTTACGGCAGACAAAGGGGAGAGTTTATATCTAGATCTTGACTTACCCCTGTTCAAATCTCGTTTGAAATAATACCGCTCCACGTTTGGAACGTAATCCTCGGGTCTGGCCTCCTTAGTACGGTTATTCAATTCACAAGTCTCTTGTGTGAAAACGTAATTGAAACTTTGACATCTGACGTCAGCGGTACACTCATGGTAACACACGTCCCCCAGGGAAGCTCCCGTGATCCTCTTGAAGATGTGACGTTGCAGCATCATTCCAAGTTTTGAGACTCCGCCCACGCTGCATTGTTGTGCGTTAGCATCGGAAAACACCCCACATACAAAGACTACCACTGCCATATAGTAGAGTTTTGGAAGGACCATTCTCTTCAGAGCTGCAGCAAAGATGGCCTGAATTGTCAAAAATATGTTAAATATCAGTAAGACTGACAACCCTGCCCTTAGTAACGGTATTGATTATTGTCTATCGTATAACTTGTCTTGTTTTCGTGTCAAGGGTTATTGTCTATCGTATAACTTGTCTTGTTTTCGTGTCAAGGGTTATTGTCTATCGTATAACTTATCTTGTTTTCGTGCCAAGGGTTATTGTCTATCGTATAACTTATCTTGTTTTCGTGTCAAGGGTTATTGTCTATCGTATAACTTATCTTGTTTTCGTGCCAAGGGTTATTGTCTATCGTATAACTTGTCTTGTTTTCCTGCCAAGGGTTATTGTCTATCGTATAACTTATCTTGTTTTCGTGTCAAGGGTTCAGAACCGTTGCGATCTTAGATACATCGTTAATATTTCAAACACACAATATTAGTTTTTCAAGATTTAAACAACCAGTAAAATATCCCTAAAACTCTGAATGCATAACCATCCTCTTTAGCTTCGTTTTCATCTCAAATAACTTGCTTTTAATCAAATTCATCAGGAACGCCCTGTATGGCGACAGAAGAAAGCGAAAAACACGCGAGAATGCGGAAGAACGCACGAGAATGCACGATCACGTTAAAGATGCGCGTGAAATTAAAAGGAAAGGTCATTCTCGCCCCATCTTTCTGACGCGCCTTACGCTTTCTTGGATAGACTCTCGAATTTCGACCATTTAGTCGACTTTTTTAATCTGAATCAGTTTCCTATCGATTAATAGTTTATTCCACATTTCAGACCTGTGGATCTGCCGTAGGATAAAAAAAGGAGGGAAGTAAAGAAACTGTGTATTTTAGCCATGCCCAAACAGTTGCTTTACGATTGAGTTTTTGGCCAAAACAATCATGGTTACTTTCTGCTATTCTTAATCTTTTTTACCATAGATTATGTCAGATTTTTTGTGTTACATTTAAAACTAAATTGGAAACATCTTTAAATTTAATTATGGCAAGGTCAGGGGGGGGACCGTTTTCATGCTGTTCGGAATCAGACAGTTGGGCCAAAAGATGGAAGCCGTTTGAATTCCCATTTTACTCCAGAGTGTGTAGAATTAGATAAAACGAGTCACACATTCAAGATGGAAATTACGTGACTTGTGAATATGTTCCGTATATTTTGCTCTCTCCTCACCTCTGAGTCTAACACAAAGCTGACTTCCTAAAACTTTTTTGCGAGTCTTGCAATTTGAGTTGTACGGCAAATAAGCTAAAAAGAATTAATCTGAGAGTCTTTTAAGTTTCACGCAACTTGTTACGTCGGCTCTCTTGTCAGAGTATGTTTAAAGTTGGCAAACTAACTTTTCAGATTCATAAATCAACATTAGATTCGAATCATTACATTGTTGCTTAAGAATTTGATGGCGAGTCATTTTCCATCTTATTTCTAAAAAGAAAAAAAAAAACATCAAATTGTTTCTTTAAATAGCGTACAAATCCTTTCCGGAAAATTCTGAATCAATATCGTATTTTTTTGCATGTTGTTATAGTTAGATGACCCACGTATTCAAGAAACCTATATCGGAAATTTCTTTATCGCGTCGAAGAAAAATTGCTCTAGAACCGAAAAGTTGTACACGAGAAAAAATTACATCTTTTCTCGGTGAATAATCAAAAATTTGTTATGTTGGAATATATGTTGCTGTGCATCATCATTTTCATCCAGTTCCGAAATTTTGTCCGAAACCGAATTCATCTTGTGGTTCCTTATGCTGGGAAACTGACAATAAATGATGAAAATTAATTACCTCGCATCCTTTGAATAACTATATATTTTGAAAATAATAAAGAAAGATTTACTTACCTTTAATTTTCCCAATTTGCCGGTTTTGTGTTTCTTGAACCTCATGTTTAGATGATTCAAATATATATATATATATATATATAGATGTATCTATAAGGGAATAACTTTTGGAGCTCGCTGCACCAAGACTCAGCAGGTCAGATGACCATCAAGGTGATGAATATAATGCCAGTATTCCTTGGGTTTATTATCCCTTAGAAAATGATAGCAGACAAAACAACTGATAATTATGACCGCCAAGCCTTAATTAAAAGTAACTAGTCTTCACGCAATGGAAAAGTTTTTAGCCAGTGGGTGTCTGGCTGCATTGTGAAGACAATGTACAGAAACATTGACAACACGTTTGTTAGGTAAACAAACGATAACACTTACAATTTATAAACACTTCACTATGATATCACATCTGCCCTTTTCGTTTGCCTACTTCTTTTCCCTAAACCCTTACTTAAAATGTCAGAAAAGGTCGCAAGACCATGGATTATAATCAAAGGTTTCATATTGTATCATTTCTAGACCTTTTCAGTGAGAGCGGCTACAAACAATGAAATTCACAAATCGACAGTGGTTTAGCGTGGTTTGTACTCTTATCAACAAAGATATTCATCATCACAATGGTCAAAATGTTGTGGACTCACAGGGCGAATGATTTTCACCGCAATATCGACGCCATTCCGTGCGTGATACGTTACGTTTCAGATTGGGGGTTGGTTCAACAAAGCTCGAGGCTTTATTCATGGAAGAAACGTTGCATATTTACTAGCAGGTGTGGAAAATTCATTGCTAATCACCCCTCTCTTTTACTCCCCTAGAAAAAGAAAACACCAAGATGAAAAGTCAGAGAAAAAATGATGATAGTTTGCTTACGCCTATATCTCAGTTTTATGAAACGTTTAGGTTTCAAGTCAACCCCTCGAGCGTTTCCAGTTTTTGAGGCTAGGTTTTTAAAGTTCTATATGAGAAAAAAATTGTATAAAAGAACCAGTCAACGTTTTCCACAAACTTGACATGATAATCCAGTGATTCTAAAATTTCTGTCCGTTGATGACAATTAAATATCACACGCTATTTACCGTGGCAACATTTGATCCAGAAAGAACTTTTTCTGTGTTTACGTAACTTCGTCTAGACGCGAGGGGGGTAGGCAGTTCCTATGATACTAATGCAATCACTAGCTACAGTTGAGGGTAAGCATAATTTTGGAGAATTCATTTTTGCCAATCTATGAATTATTTTTTCTATTGTGGCTATATATATACTCTCTCGTTAGCCACACTCAACGACCTATGAGTGCGCTCCAAACTAAGTTTAAGCATGTTTATTAGTTGGGGATGGATTTTTCATTCTTAGACTTTCAAAACAGAAAGATACTACGGGAGTTTTAAGTTTCAAATTGAAAGATAGAAGACCGGTTTAAATACATTTAAAACTAACGGTAGGCGTATAGAAGTTAAGTAAATAGATTTTATTAGACGTTTTTTTGTGCAGTATCGCTGAGTATTTTTTACGAGTTGCCGTGTTTTGACGAGCCAATGCAACACGAATATAATGCCAGTATTCCTTGGGTTTATTATCCCTTAGAAAACGACAGTAGACAAAACAACTGATAATAACCGGGAAGCCTTAATTAAAAGTAATTAGTCTTCATGGAAGGGAAAAGTTTTTTGCCCGTGGGCGTCTGGCTGCATTGTGAAGACAATATACAGAAACATTGACAACACATCTGTTAGGTGAACAAACGATAACACTTACAATTTATATACACTTCACTATGATATCACATCTGCCCTTTTCGTTTGCCTACTTGTTTTCCCTAAACTCCTACTTAGAATATCAGAAAAGGTCGCAAGACCATGGATTATAATCAAAGGTTTCATAGTGTTTCATTTCTAGATCTTTTCAGTGAGAGCGGCTACAAACCATGAAATTCACAAATCGACAGTGGTTTAGCGTGGTTTGTACTCTTATCGAAAAAGACATTCGTCATCACAATGGTCAAAATGTTGTGGACTCACAAGGCGAATGATTTTCACCGCAATATCGACGCCATTCCGTGCGTGATACGTTGCGTTTCAGGATGGGGGTTGGTTAAACAAAGCTCGAGGCTTTATTCATGAAAGAAACGTTGCATGTTTACCAGCAGGTGTGGAAAATTCATTGCTAATTACCCCTCTCTTTTACTCCCCTAGAAAAAGAAAACACCAAGATGAAAAGTCAGAGAAAAATGATCACACTTTGCTCACGCCTACATCTCAGTATTATGAAACGTTTAGGTTTCAAGTCAACCCCTCTGGAGTTTCCATTTCTTGAGGCTAGGTTTTTAAAGTTCTATAAAATAAAAAACTTCTATAAAATAACCAGTAAACGTTTCCCACAAACTTGACATGATAATATGTAAGTACACTTCTTTTGATCATATTGATACCAATTTGGAGATGTACATCCAGTGATTCTAAAATTTCTGTCCGTTGAGGACAATTAAATAATACACGCTATTTACCGTGGCAACATTTGATCCAGAAAGAACTTTTTCTGTGTTTAGGTAACTTCATCTAGACGCGAGGGGGGGGGGGGGAGGGTAGGCAGTTCGTATGATACTTATACAATCACTAGCTACAGTTGAGGGTAAGCATAATTTTGGAGAATTCATTGTTGCCCATCTATGAATTATTTTTTCTATTGTGGCTATATATATACTCTCTCGTTAGCCACACTCAACGACCTATGAGTGCGTTCCAAACTAAGTTTAAGCATTTTTATTAGTTGGGGATGGATTTTTCATTCTTAAACTTTCAAAACAGAAAGATACTACGGGACTTTTAAGTTTCAAATTGAAAGATAGAAGACCGGTTAAAATTTATTTCAATCTAACGGTACACTTATAGAAGTTAAATAAATATATTTTATTAGACATTTTTTTGTGTAGTATCGCTGAGTACTTTTTACCAGTTGTGCCGTATTTTGATGAGCCAATGCAACACGCCAAACTGTTATTTACGGGCGAATTTCGCGGAGATTTCTGGAGTACACATATCGCGTGATGTTTGTACTCGTCTTGCGAGTTACTTGTACTTTACGAAGCACAGTTGGATAATAAATATACCATTGAGTATTTTAACGAGTTGTGCCGTATCTTGAGGAGCCCGTAGGGCGAGTTAAAATGTAAAAAACGAATAAAAATACTCAGCGATACTACGCAATAGAACGTGTAGTAAGATATTTATTAGGTATGATGCACGATCCTTCGCAGTAGATAGCGCTATTTATGTAATAGCGAAAATCGGACCCTATCTACTGCGAAGGATCGTGTATCATAAGTATTTAATACCGCAGTTCAAAATATATGAACTTCATATATTCATTGTATCTGATTTATCATCACGGGTTTATTACGAATCAACTTAACGGCCTGCTCCCAGTTGGCTTGTTAGCTCAATTGGTAGAGCGCTGCACCAGTATCGCAGAGGTCAGTGGTTCGAATCCCGTACAGGCCTGATTTTTTTCAGGTCTGATTTCCGCTATTGCATAAATAGCGCTATCTACTGCGAAGGATCGTGCATCATACGTATTTAACACCGCAGTTCAAAATGTATGAACTTCATATATTCATTGTGTAAGATATTTATTATCCAACACGCCAAATTGTTATTTCAGTGCTGCGAATTTCGCGGATATTTCTGGAGTACAAATATCGCGTGATATTTATACTCGTCTTAGGCGTTATTTGTACCCTACGGAGTGTCGTTGGATAATAATTAATGAAATTTAAGAGAGGACACGAAAATGTTTTTAATTAGTTCTCGAGCATTGGCAAAACTTAGGCCCGCTCTAACTGATTACTATAGTTAATGTTAGAAAATACAAAACGGTTGCGAAAAAAGACTCAAAAATACGGTAGCAATCATGAGAGTACATAGAAGTCAAACATGTTACAATTCCAAAGGGCAGGAAAACATGTTTGTGATGACTCGTTCAATGTGACATCTCTGAGCTGAAATTTCTTTTTGTTTGTTTGTTTTCGTACTTAATCTTTTATTTTCCAGAGGCGACTAACAAATAACTTCTTCTTGCAATATCAATTCGCTATCGGAAGTCCAGGTGAAGAGTGATAAGAATAATAAAAATAACCAACTAGAGGTTATCTTGTCATAAAAAACCTAGCTCTGCAAACTCAATCTAAAAGGAAATATATGGTATCTGGACGGGGGAATTATGGATAAGGCACTTAAATCAATTTCAGGTATTTTTCAAACAGCTGCAGTTGTCAGAACTCACCATCACTCGTGCCCACTCCGTGCGATTTAAATTTCGTGACGCGCTGTTAGAATAAGGTAGGGACCATAGGGACAAGGACGAACGCGTGGAACAGTTCCTTTCGGCTCTGACAGGAAAACATGAAGTAGCGGTAATTAGCGCAGGAAGAGACCCGCTGGGAAGAGTTATTCACAGATTGTTCGCCAAACAAGAGGTTTATGTCGCGGCAGATCAGATAGACTAAAGCAACATTTCTATAATTTAAACTTTTAAGTTAAAAACACTTAAAAGTGTTTTAATCTACTTATTGATAATGTTTGTAAATGAAAGTAACTGTCTTTTTGTCTTTCATAAAACACGAGATTGCTGTGGACGAATACATCTCTTCAAATAAGCTCATACAATAAAGCCAAAATAGTATTTCTGCTCGATGTGATCACCGTTTTAGGGAACCAACACGAGCTACGAGTATTAATTTTTTCAACCACAACCTAATCAGAATGATTTCCCGCTTAAAACGCGGGTCACAAACTTTTAGTTGGCGCACCTTAACATGTGCCACCCCGCGCGAAGCCCTCTTTTGCAAGACTTCCTTCTAGCGTCATACTACAACCTCCTGAGTTCTCTTCAATGCTATAAAAGTTGCGCTATATCAGTAACCACATGCAGTCTGAGACTGCCTATTTTTCTATCTTATCAAAGTAATATATTATAGTCGTTCTTAATCTGTGGTGATCTTCTCAATCCCTTACCATCCCCGCTTCTTTCTCGTTTACCCTTTCTCTTTTCTTATTTTTCCATCTTCCCTAGTTAATATATTTTAGCTTCCATCATGTTTAAGATAACTTTTCC